>NC_051402.1:11780986-11793486 GCF_015228065.2 Penaeus monodon
TGTGTGCATGCGTGCGTGCGTGCGTGCGTGCGTGCGTGTGTGTGTGTGTGTGTGTGTGTGTGTGTGTGTGTGTGTGCGCGTGTGTGTGCGTGCGTGTGTGTGTGTGTATGTGTGTGTCTATGTATGCGTGCTATGACCAAATATGAAATCACAAACGAATGTGTCATGATATTTTTTTTCTCGCAAATGCAGAATTTTCTTTTCCTTCTTATCTATTTTCTTTTACCTGCTCTCCCATCTTTTATGATATTTTCTCCCCTTCTCTAATATAATCTTCAAATCACGACCCGGTATTTGCTTTACACTGTACGTCAGGACCTTCATATGACATAATACTAAATAATCTGAATCTCTGTTTACATTCCACTTGCTTCTTGCTTCCCCCATCTTCCCCTCTTTCTTACTTTGTTTATTTTCCTTTTTTTGTGTCCGTTCGATAGTCTCGGTACCCTTCTTGCTGTTTATTTCTGTCCCCTATCCACTATTTGTAATTTTGCATGCATTCCTTTTAACTTGTATTTCTGCTTCCTCGTACTCTCTTTCGTGTTACTTTCTGTCTGCCTTTCTCTGTGTCTATCGCTCTCTTTCTTTGTCGATATATTATTCCCTTTATTTTTGTTGATTGTTTTTATTATTCTCTAGCGTCCT
The DNA here is from genome assembly GCF_015228065.2 of Penaeus monodon. Lineage (NCBI taxonomy): Eukaryota > Metazoa > Arthropoda > Malacostraca > Decapoda > Penaeidae > Penaeus > Penaeus monodon. The sequence goes on from NC_051402.1 coordinate 11,781,635, forward strand.
ATCAAGTCTTTCATCCCTTTTTCCCTTAGATTTATCACTTTCGACGCAATCCCTCCTCCTCTATATTTTCTCTTTCACACCCTCCATCCTACTCCCTTTCTCTCTCCTTTCAACCCCAACCCCATCCTATTCCTACTCTCCTTCTCTTCTTCCTCTTTCCTTTTTTTCTATCCCCTCTCCTCTTCTTCTCCTCTTTCTCACAATCCCTTATCTTTTTCCTCTTCCTCTTCCACCCAGAATCCCTCTACTCTCTCTCCCCTCTCACACTATTCCCATTCCCCTCTCTCTTTTCCCTCCTTCCTTCCTTTCTTTCTCCCTTTTATTCATCCTTCCCTCCTCGTTTCCCTTCTCCCTTAATCCATCCTTCCCTCTTTCCCTCCCTCGATCCTTCCCTCTTCCCTCCCTCCATCCTTCTCTCTTTCTCCCCCTCTATCCTTCCCTCTCTCCCTCCCTCCATCCTTCCCTCTTACCCTCCCTCCATCCTTCCCTCTTTCCCTCCCTCCATCCTTCCTTCCTCCCCTAACTTGCGGCAGTATTGTTTTGCGGGGAATCCCAACAAGTGTGGCACCAAGTTCGAGCCTCGACCAAACTTGGAACACGCTTGCCCTGGCCAACTTCCCGCACACAAGGATCAAGTTCAGCTTGGGCTTCCGAGGTCAGAATGAACCATAAGCCGGAACAAGCTGGAGGAGGATGGATATAGTTTCCATTCTCTCCCTCTACCCCTCCATTTCCTCCCTCTGCTTCTTCTCCTTCTCCTTCTCCTTGTCTTCGCGAACCTCTTTCTTAGGTCTGTCTCTCCTGGATAACTTGTGTTTGCTTCTCGCATTCTATTCTCTTCTTACTTTATTCTTCTTCTTGTTTATCTTTTCGTATTTTGGCTCATCATTTTGTCCTTCTTCATATTCTATCTTATTTCCTTTCCCTCCTCTTTCCTCTACTGACACTAAACCTTCTTATTCTGCGGAAAACTCTACGGGCTCCACGCGATATTTCACTAACCTCTGCTCTGGAGTAATTACGTCCCAACATCCCCTTGAACACCACGACCACCACCACCACCATCACCACCATCGCCATCGTTGGTCATGACTCCATTCACTAGAGGGTTTTGTCTCTAATCTCTCTTGATGTCAGACGAGGTCATCTGCTGACTTAATACAAGGGCCACTCACCCCCTCCCCATTTCTTCGTCTCCACACCTGCTAACTCCATCTACTGTGATCGTCCATGGTGGCAGTCCGTGAGCTTTTTCATGCGGATTGCTGCGTCATTTAATTTTGTATTTGGTTAAGTGAATAGGATATCGTGCTATTTCCTTACAGAGTGCGATAAATGAATGCCCGGTTTCAACGTACAGACTCTGGTAGATTTCTGGTATATGCAGAACACAGGCATACACTTGGAAAGAGGTGGCTAGACAGGCAGACAGATAATTTAGGAGACAGGTATAAACACAGGAAGAAACAGTGAGACTCAGATATAGCATATATGACACGTATATATAAACGGTTACGCTCATTCCATCCACATACATACGAACTCACCCGTACATTCTTGCACATAAACACACACACACACACACAAAAAGAAACACATCTAAACATACGCACAAAGACATACTCGAATTCAAATACGAGCCTGCAAAGAAAAAGAAAAAAAAAAAAAAACAAATAAAAGAAAAAATCCACACAGCCAGACACTCAAAAGCGTACATATGTAAACGTCCGCGCGTACAGAGAAAACTTGCCAGTTATACAAAGGCGCCATTCTATATGATTTACCCAATTTGCGCTTATTGTATTAACTCTAAAAGCCTCGAATTAGTCCAATACGTTTTCACAAGTAGTGTAATATACTAGAGTCAATACTTTCTTATAGCCGTAAGTGTTCGCACGTGCTTTCCTGCTGAATGAGTATGACTTGCAGCTCTGAACATTTTGAAACAAAGAACGTACTAGTGGCAAAAAAGTAGAAAGAACAAAAATATTAGAAAAAATATAGATTTAGTAGAAGTTATGAACTATAAAGAAAGAAGGGAAAGAAAAAGAAGAAGAAAACAGTTGTAAAATCTACGAAAAAAACAGCAGCCAAATAAATATCAAGACTATGAAACAGTCGCTGATTACAGAAGTGTCGTTCCCCCGGTCATTAAACATATCAAGAAGAAATAGGCCTAATCCACGCCCCCCTTCCACGCCAAAACATTGAAATTGAACGATTGAAGAATAAACCTAAAATTCCCAATCTATCCATCCAGAGAAGATTAATGTCAGAGGTTCCCCTGATCTCATTATGTGAACGACACCGTTTTCCTTAATGATAAAAAAGGCTCCCGGAATCTTATGGTAACTAACGGTTTGAGGTTCACAGTCTGAGGAAGGGATAAGGAGAGGATGGAGGAACAGGAGGGAGGGGGATAGGGGACTAGGGAAGTGTGGTGAGGAAGAGGAAAATAGAAGGGAGAGGCGGAAGGGAGGATAAGGAGGGGAAGATAAGGAGTGATGGGAATAAAGGAAAAAAAGAGGATGGGGGACAATAAGTATAGGGGATAAAGGAAAGAAGCAGGAGGGGAGAATGCTCGAAGGGAAGGAGAAAGAAGTGCAGAGGAGAAAAAGAGAAATTAATGGAAAAAAAGAAGTAGGGGCAGAAAGGAGGAAAAAGGGCGAAAAAGCAAAAGTAAGGGAGGTCAATAAGGGGTGGAACGGGCAAGGGACGAGAAGAGATGCAAAGAAAAGGATATTGGAAAGTGAGAAAGAAAAAAAAATGAAAGAAGGGTAACGGTCACGTAGTGTCTCTAGTATCTCTGGTATAAGAGTAAATTAATTGGAGGTGATGAAGAACAGCTTACGGCAAATTAATTATTCGTATTACATCAGGACTCATTTACACAAAAGCCCACGTGATAGCAAACACGAACATATGTAAATACAGAGTGTTTCGAAAATAAACAACTTCCTTTTGAAAGTGATTTCAGATGGTCGAATGAAAGAAAAACGGAAGATGGAAGATGATAAAATAAGAAAAGAGAGGAGGAAAAAAGAAAACTGAGAAGAATCACGAAAAAAAGAAAGGAGGGAGAAGTAAAAAAAAAAAAAATACAAAAGAATATAAAAAAGACAAGTACAAAGAAACAGCAAGAGAAGAGAGAGGAGACAACTACTGATACACAGAAATGAAAACTAACGAAAGAAATCGAAACAAAGATAAAAATAATAGCGGTAATGAATGTAACATAAGTAGTAGTAATAGCAGCACCTGTTAATGATAATAATACAGTCGCCAACCATATTAACCCTAACTGTTGTAATAATCATAACAGCAATAACAATCTAATTATGCCAATAATAACAAATAATTGCAGATTGAATAATCATCATTATCCGAATCTGCTGCCCCCTCTCTCTCTGTCTGTCGGACTCTCTCTCTCTCTCTCTCTCTCTATTCCTATCTCTATCTCTATCTCTCTTTCTGACTCTCTCTCTATCTCTATCTCTATCTCTATCTCTATCTCTATCTCTATCTCTATCTCTATCTCTGTCTCTGTCTCTATCTCTATCTCTATCTCTCTCTCTCTCTCAACGTCTATGTGTTGTTTATCTCTTTTTATGTTATTTTGGTCCGTTTGTCTGCGTGTTTCTGCCAACCTACTCTCCTCCTTTCCTCCTTCCCCCCCCCCCTTTCTCCCTCCCCCACCTTTCTCTTGATTTTACTTTACTCTCACTTTCACTCGCACTCTCACTTTCACTCTCACTTTCACTCTCTTACTCTCGCTTTCACTCTCATTCTTATTCTCACTTTCACTCTCATTCTCACTCTCACTTTCGCTTTCATTCTCACTCTCACTCTTACTCTCACTTTCATTCTCTCTCTCTAATCCTGATATTTTCAGTCCTTTATCTTTTCCTTATTAAATTCGTTCACGGAGGGGACAGTAATAACTAGCAGTAGAGTGGAAATTGGGAAGAACTTCTTAAGGAGCTAAATCCGATTAAAAGCAAAGAAGATCATCTGAAATAGCACAACGAAAAAACTTCATGGAGGAGGAGGAGGAAGAGGAGGAAGAGGAGGAAGAGGAGGAAGAGGAGGAAGGAGGAGGAGGAGGAGGAGGAGGAGGAAGGAGGAGAGGAGGAAGAGGAGGAGGAGGAGGAGGAGGAGGAGGAGGAGGAGGAGGAGGAGGAGGAGGAGGAGGAGAGAGGAAGAGGAGGAAGAGGAGGAGGAGGAGGAGGAGGAGGAGGAGGAGGAGGAGGAGGAGGAGGAGGAGGAGGAGGAGGAGGAGGAGGCGTATCGGAAGCAGTAACAACGAAAAAGGGAGTGAGATAGTTATAATGAAGGACGTGTGAACACATCAGCAGCAAGGAGGAAAAGGAAAGTAAGGAAAGACATAAATAACAAGGAGAAAAAAAGAGATTTTGTAACACGGACGAAGAGGGAAAAATACACACAAACACAAAAAAGAAGAAGAAGAAAAAAGAACAGTATAAAGCATTACAACAACAACAAAAAACAAAAAAACAAAAAAAAAAAACAAGTAACCAAGACGCTAAGATAAAACAAAAAAAAGAATGAAAGAAGAAAGCAAAGGAAACCGATGATAGTCGGGGAAGGGAGAAGGGCAAAGGAAGTGATAAAAAAAAACATAGAAACAAATAAAAGACAAAAAATAAAGAGGCGAGTGATGAATAAAGAATTAAAAATTATAACAAAAACAACAACAAAGACAAAGAAAAAAATAAAAATAAAGAGACAAGTGATATATATATATATATATATATATATATATATATATATATATATATATATATATATATATATATATATATATATATATATATATATATATATATATATATATATATATATATATATATATATATATATATATATATATATATATATATATATATTATATATATATATATATATATATATATATATATATATATCAAATACAGCAACCAAAAAACAACAACAACGATAATTGGAAATGGAGAGAAGGACGAAGAGAATGAATGACATGGAAAGAAGAAAAACAGAATAGGAAAGTGTGTGGCGATGTAAGAGGGCAAGAGCGGGCGCTGTTAATGAGAAGGAGGCAAGGGTGGAGATAAAGCAAAGGTTAAGCAAAGCAGAACGAAGAAGGGAATGGAAGAATAATGAATGTACTAGGGGAAACGAAAGGGGAAAGTAAGGGAGAAGGAGAGAGAGAGAGAGAGAGAGAGAGAGAGAGAGAGAGAGAACGAAGAAGGGGATGGAAGACTAATGATTGTACTAGGGGAAACGAAAGAGAGAGAGAGAGAGAGAGAGAGAGAGAAGAGAGAGGAGAGAGAGAGAGAGAGAGAGAGAGAGAGAGACGGGAGTGGGGGTTAGAGAGATATCAATATTTAAGCTTACATATATATGTAAAGAAGTCGTACATGAACAGACAGAAAAACTGAGAACGATAGAAGATCGAAAGTGTGGGCAACGCAGAAAAAGACGACAACGAAAAAAAGAAGAGAAAACGAAGCAGAAGAAGAAGAAGAAGAAGAAGAAGAAGAAGAAGAAGAAGAAGAAGAAGAAGAAGAAGAAAAGAAGAAGAAGAAGAAGAAGAAGAAGAAGAAGGAAGAAGAAGAAGAAGAAGAAGAAGAAGAAGAAAGAAGAAAGGAGAAGAAAAAGAAAAAGAAGAAAATAAGAAAAAAAGAGAAACAGGAGACTTCAATTGCCTGGTCAGGTGAAAAAACGTTAAATGGTAAAATACAATCCTAAAAGCATAGTTTGGCTAAATTTTCGACCCTCAATATTTCTTCACAATTAACTCGTTATAACAAGAATTACACCTACAAAAAAAAAAAAAAAAAAAAAAAAAACTTGCATCGCATTGATTAACAATAAACAAGAAGCATAGATGATATAAAATATTTATTCAATAAAATTCACAATGATATGCCTACCGGCTGTCGTAATGTAAATCACACACATGCCATACTTCACAACTTCATAGAATCGACTTAAACAAAGGAAAATCTAGATGAGCGAGATAATAAATGCATCCATAATCATAATGTAAAGTCAATGTAGACACTAGCGACTTCCGATCCAGCCACTGGCTACTAGTTATAGCCTAATAATAGCGCTTACTGTAGAGAGCAGCCGTTGTTAGTATGCTAATCAAATGCTTCTGACGCAATTAGCAAAATTTCCGCGGATAATCACACAGTAAGAACGAAAGAGTGTGAGAGAGATAGAATGAGTGAGAAAAAGAAAGAGAGAGAGTTAGATAGATAGATAGAGAGATAGATAGACATATAGATAGATAGATAGATAGATAGATAGATAGATAGATAGATAGATAGATAGATAGATAGATAAATAGATAGATAGACAGATGGATAGAGAGAGAGAGAGAGTTATACATACATACATTCTATGTATACACACACATACACACACACACACACACACACACACACACACACACACACACACACACACACACACACACACACACACACACACATATATATATATATATATATATATATATATATATATATATATATATATATATATATATATATATATATATATATATATATATATATATATATATATATAACCATACTTAACACGAAAGATAACCCTTAAGAAATATCGTTTGCATTTTATTCCGATATATAATTTATTCAATACATTATCAAAAATCCAGAAATGACAGAAACAACGAAAAAAAAAAGAAAAAAAAAAGGTATCTACATATGTATGTATATAAAAACATTCATATTAACATTAGTCATTCTATCAATAACCAACCCAAGGATCACTCAACCTTCCCCCCCTTAAAAGAAAAACAAACAAACAAACACAAAACAAAATTCTCCAAGACATGCCTCTAATCAACCACTGATAAAGAGGCCATTCATTCGAATAACGATCCCCCCATTCATAGGCAGCGGACGCATTAATCAGGGAGGTGATGGAACAGCGGCTACCTGGCTGTAAACGCCCTAATTATGAGCAGGATGGCGGTCGTAACGTTTAGACGCCGTATCGTTACAGTGGGCCTTTGCACTGGTTGCTTTCTCTCTCCTTCTCTCTTTCGACTGTTTCTCGTTTTCTGTTTCTCTGTTTGTGGGGTTAGACGGGGGAGGGTGAAGTGGGGGTGGGGGTGGGGGGGAGAATCGGTTGTTTTGTCTATCGTTTTCGTATTTATTATTTTTCACTCTCTTTAAAAAAAAAAAATCCTTGTATGTTTTTTTTTATCATTATTTTACGATATATATATTTTTTCGTTTCTTTTTTTTTCTTATTATTTTTTTTCTCTGCTTCTTTGATTATTTTTTATTCTATTTTCTTGTTTGCGCTTTATATATTCTTCTGTGTCTGACTTCTCACTTCACCTCTCCTTTCTTCTCTATAGTTATTTGTGTTTATGAAGCCTTTATCTTATTTTATTTTCTCTCTCTCTCTTTGTCTTTGTCTTAGAGTATTTTGTATTTTGTTATTCTTTTGTCAGAGTATCGTTAATGGTTGAATATTTTTAGTTTTTTCATCTGGAGTCTTTTTATGTTTCAGTTTATGTCTCATCCTCTTGTTTATTGTACCCTTCTTTCGCTTCATCTTCACTTTATCTCCTATCTCTTCTTTCCCTCTCTATCCACTTTGTTTTAAACTTCTCACTTTCTCTCTCTTCGTTTCCTCCCGTCTTTACACTAAACGTTTTTCGCGCATGACTTGCCGGGATGCAATAATTTCTCCTTTGATAATCACCATCACAAGAAGTCATTATCATTCAGTTATTCCTCGTTGCTGGTTCGTTCCTCTCTCATCAATGTACGTTTTCTTCTTTTATTTCCTTCATCTTATCCTTGTTTGTCTATCTGTGTCTGTCGTATCAATGTTTTATTGTTATCTTATTTCATTGTTGTTATATCATTATTATTTCCGTTATCATCATTAATATTATTATGACAATTATTACTAAAAGGTTCGTTTTTGCTATTTTCATTATCATGAGTATCATTATTAAAACGCGTTCATCTCTAAGGTTTAAGACACTGATTCACATATTCTTTCTATCAAGAAATTGAAAAAAAAGTTTGAAAAAATTATTTTGATAACCTTTTTTTTTTTTTCAAATATCCTTTGTTTAATACGCGTTTTTTTCATGGAAGTGAAATGACATCGTTTTATGTAAGAAGGAAAAAAAAAAATGGAATGGAAATCACGTCTTAATATAAACACATTGGCTACGATTTTCTATATGTTATATTCTGAGATATGTCCTGAGGCAACTACTAATACATGCTGTACGTTCCTCTGTGCTCCCATTCTTCCAGTTTTAAAGCCAGAACGCGACTTTAATAACAGACGAAACTATAACAAAAGTACATGTAGAAATAAGATATTGATCGCGATGATGTTAAGGCTTATAACACTTTATATGAGAAATATAGAAATGTGAAATGTACAGGAAATTCGTAGTATCAAGGTAGCAAAGAATTCGTAATGCTGGTTCTCTCAACTAGAATCCGAAATGTTCATATGATATGTAGAGTCGTACACAGTATATAACAAAAAGTGACTGGCCATTCAGGTAGTCCGTTTCTGCATACTAGTGCTTACAGTTGCGTGTGTTAGTTCTCGATGAGGGTGTAGGTATATGTTCTTTCTTTCTTTCTTTCTTTCTTTCTCATCTCTCTCTCTCTCTCTCTCTCTCTCTCTCTCTCTCTCTCTCTCTCTCTCTCTCTCTCTCTCTCTCTCTCTCTTTCTCTTTTCTTCTTTTCTTTTCTCTTTCTCTTTCTCTTTCTCTTTCTCTTTCTCTTTCTCTTTCTCTTTCTCTCTCTCTCTCTCTCTCTCACTGTATGTATGTATGTATCTATGTCTATAATTGAATCTCTCTCTCTCTCTCTCAGGCTCTATATGTTTCTGTCTGTATCTGCCTATCTACCTAGATTTATGTCTATATCTACATCGCTTAATATCTATATCTATGCCAATACCTATATCCCCATATACCTTTATATCCATCTATTTACCTATACATTTATCTATATTTATGTAATTATCCTTATTTCAGCAAATTTAGATAGATGAATAAATAAATAAGAAATAAAAAAAACAAAATGTGCACCCAGGGAGGTTCGTAGGCTAAAGTTTGAACATCAGCCTCTGATGAAATTTTGAGAATGCTCGGTGGCAGAATCTAAAGCTGTTTCTGTTTTGAACTACGGCGGGATGTCACCATGGCAACCGTTCTGTGTCTTCTCAGAATGGTTTTGTAAAGTACATTCCAAGTGTACATTTTGGCTCGGCGTGTAAGAGCAGCAGACAAAGGAAACTCGTGTGTCAGCTTTCATAGTCTAGGGCTGAATTTAGCTTGTTCTTTTCCCCCCCTTTGTCATTCCCTATACTAGCCAAAATTATAGTTTTGCTTCTGTCACTATGGTAACCTTTTTTATCAAGTTGCCTGAAATATCTATATCTCAATTTATCTATATTATTGGAACGAAACCTTAGTTCTTCTTATACTTTCTTATTTTTTGCATGTTTGTGTCTTTTCCCAGTCTTTTGTATTTCTCTTTCCATTTTAAGTTTTTCTCTGCGTCCGTTCTAAATCCTCCTCCTTCTGTTTTTTCTCTTTACTTCTTCTCTTATTTTGATTCTGGATTCTTATCTTTCGCTGAATTCTACGCCTCGTCCTTGCATCTATCACCCTCTCTCCTCTTTTCCTAAATGACTTTTTTATTATATAGCTTACTTGTTCCACTTTTTTCATTCGCCGATTTTCCTTGCCAACCGTCTGTTTCTATCTCCTCCTTTCATCTGTCTGTGTTCTCTTCCTCTTTCCCTACACCTGATTTTCCTCCGCGTTTCTCCTTCCCCATTCTGTCTTTCATCTCGTCCCCTTCCTTCCGACGATGTTCTCTTCCCTTCCTGTGAGTACCATGTTTGTAATGCCAGCCTCGTTCTTTCCCTCTCTCCGGTGTCTCGACTTCACCACCTTCGTCCCGACACAGGCTCCTCCCTTTGAATAGCTCCTATTGTAAGGTGAATTAATTTACAACTACCCCCTCCTTCCTAACCCCAAGGATCGTCCCCAACCTCCCTCCTCTTCTCGCTCTCTGTCTCTTCTCTACTTTCTCTTCTTCCCTCGTTTCCCCGTCTCTTGTATTTCCTTTCTGTTGGTTATTTGGTATATTCTGATTCTCTAAATGTGTTTCGCATCCTCTTCTAAACCTCGTTCTCCTTCACTTTGATCAGAATTATTCCTCTCTCCTCCCCGATCCTATGTGTCGTTCGTCTTTCTCTTTGTCTATATTTCTCTTAAACTCCTTTGTTTCTCTCTGCTTGGTTTCCTCCTCACATGTTCTATCTCCCCTTCCCTCTCTCCTTCTATACACATCCCTCTTCTCGTCTTCCACGCGTCCCTTCTATCCTCCTCGCATTCTCTGCTCCTCCCCTTTCTCTCTACCCCTCTTCTGTGTCAGTCTTTGAGCTAGCGAAGGATACTATGACAAAGACTTATGTAAGGGAAGCTCAAGGGGAGCCAGGGGCGTCAAAAGCGCTTAGGATACTGCGTCGCCCTGGTGTCTCTCAGTGCCATCAGGGTATTCAGGGAGAGACAATGACCGCTAAGGAAATTTAAGGGTCTTCGTGATGCGCGAGGTAGTGCTATGAGACGCCAGGGTCACTAGGAGATACAAGGGCCATCAGGGAGAAATAAATGACCTGGAAGACCATATAATAAGAGGTGCTTAGGGAGGACGCCTTTAAGAGACACTTAAGGGATCCCAAAATCTAGCGGACGTCAAAGTGTAGAGGGATTATGAGAGGATATAACACGCACCATAGACTTATAAAATGAAAAATCTACTGAGCAACAAGGTAAAGTAAACAACGGTATTCGCTTAAGTACGAAATATTCAAAGCGGATTCTTATTATTATGAACATCAGGGAATACACAAGGGATGTGAACAATATGAGCACATACATTCGATCACCAAAATAACTTCTAGGAAAAAGCTATACCAGACAACCTTCATACAAATTGACACAGACATACCCCCCCCACACACACAGATACACGTGTGTGCGTGACATAAATAAATGTAGATATATATCTATACTAAAGACAATATCGGCAGTGATAAAGAAAGAAACAAAGTACAAAGCCAGAAGGAGCAGGAGAGGCGCGAGCCATCATCCCGACTAAGCCACAGTGTCTGCCAGGAGACATAGGGGAACAGCTGCGCTAATTAGGTAGTTGTGTGTGCCAGGATGTTAGTAATTATAACACGGTCTACTTCCCCCTTAACTTATTATCTGCAGGGATGAATGCTGACTTTTGCATCATTCTCTAATGATGGGGAAGAATGCAGGTCCGTTTCCTCTTTGTTGAGGAGAAAAATGAGAATGAAAATTAGGATTCATTCATATATACAAATTACGTACAGAGACATATGCAAAGATACATGCACAGACATGCACACACACACAGACATGCACGCACGCACGCACACACACACACACACACACACACACACACACACACACACACACACACACACACACACACACACACACACACACACACACACACACACACACACACACACACACACACACACACACACACACACACACACACACACACACACACACACATACACACACACGCGTGTGTGTGTGTGTGTGTGCAGTATGCATGTATATATGTTAGAGCGTATTTCGTTTGAATGACTCAAAATATATTTCAAGTCTACGGAACCTAAGCGTAGAGTTTCACTTACTTATTGCATAATATAATCTATGATGCTATATTCCAAAAGATAAAATAATATTGTTGCCTCTAATTGTGACAATTCTTTCA
>NC_051402.1:11818486-11823486 GCF_015228065.2 Penaeus monodon
GGGAGCGACGGCAGTGGCGGACCCTGGCGGCAACACTCTTAACTACCCGCGGTCTTCACTCATTATCTTCATCGTTTGTTTTGCTCGTTTCTCATCTCGCTTCCCTTAGCCCCTTGCTCTATATAAGTACTTTCCTCTCCTTGGTCTTCTTATCTCTCTCTCTTTCTCTAGACCTGTGTCTCAATCTCTGTATCTATATCTATATCTATATCTATATCTATATCTATATCTATATCTATATCTATATCTATATCTATATCTATATCTATATCTATATCTATATCTATATCTATATCTATATCTATATCTATATCCACATCTTTATCCACATCTATATCCACATCTATATCCACATCTATATCTATATCTATATCTATATCAATCTTTCTATCTGTCTATCTATCTATCTACAGATATATGTGTGTGTGTGTGTAAATAAAATATCAATTGCAATAAGTAAAGGGTAAGGGAGGAATTGAAGGAAATGAAGGATGCAATAGAAAGAAATGGAGAAAACGGAAGGGACAAAAGACAGAAAGAAACAAGAGAAAGAAATCCATAGAAAGTAATATCGGCAGCAAAGAAAACACTAGGGCTCAGTATTAAAACTTAAGGAACAGGGCATAGAGAGAGAAAAAGAGAGAAAGAGAGAAAGAGAGAAAGAGGAGAGAGTGAGTGAGTGAGTGAGAAAGAGAAAGAGAAAGAGAAAGAGAAAGAGGGAGAGAGAGAAAGAAAGAAAGGGAGAGAGGAGAGAGAGAGAGAGAGAGAGAGAGAGAGAGAGAGAGAGGAAGGAGAGAGAGAGAGAGAGAGAGAGAGAGGAGAGAGAGGAGAGAGAGAGAGAGAGAAAGAGGAGAGAGAGGAGAAGAGAGAGAGAAGGAGAGAGGAGAGAGGAGAAGGAGAGAGGAGAGAGAAGAGAAGAAGAGAGGAGAGAGAGAGAAGGAGGAAAAGAGAGGAAGAAGAGAGAGGAGAGAGAGAGAGAGAGAGAGAGAGAGAGAGAGAGAGTACGCTTGAATAAATAAGACCTGAATCCGCTCCTAGATTCCGTCTACCTTCCTTCTCCTTCTCCTCGAAGATTTATCTCCCCACACTCTACGAAAGATGCGCTTCTCTCCTCGCCGACCCAGAGCGACCTTCACACGTGGAGAATGATAGATAGCGTCTTGAGAATATTCCATCAGTTTTACTTTTTCTTTGCTGATGTATCACCGTTGCCAAAGCGATATCTTTTCTTTGATGCAACGACCTGTTTCGTTTTTCTCTCTCTCTCTCTCTCTCTCTCTTTTTTTGTGAACATATATTGTATATACATAATAAATACATAATCTCTCTCTCTCTCTCTCTTTCTCTCTCACAGACAAGGGGTATATAAGTATTGTTAAAGTGTTTTTAGAAGTATGCACCGTATAGCTGTAGCCAATGAAATTTAGATATTAGATAAAGCATTGAAATGGCATCAGCAACAGTAGGAGTTACACAAGGTTCTTAACATACAATACAAAGGTACAGCATCATGAATTATCTTTTTTAAGACCAAACCAAATGACAGTGAGTGATCATCTGCTGAAAATGGGGTGTAGTGTGTCATGTATCAGATTTTATATTTTAAAGTCTGAAGTTCTTATTTGGCATGAATTCAAAAAATGATGTCTTTTTGAGAATTGGAGAGAAAAATATATATTTCGAAATTTGATTTATAATATGTCCCGTGGAACCCCCTTTTGATGTGTAGGATAAAATATTTTTTGATACATATAATAATCGCTGTTTATCTTCATGAAAAAGTTATATTCTAAATGAGTCATTATATCAGAGGTTCAAGAAAATCTTTCTAAAAAAAATAATTGGAGAATAGATGCCAGATGACGTAGATAAAAACCTTGGCGTTGATTACATTCTACTGTAATTTTTGAAAACCCTATGGAACTGTTTATTTGGAAGCAATCTTACTGAAAGTTAGTGTTCATTACTCGGGAGAATTCTGTAGTACCAGTGGAGGTAGTGAAATCGGGTGTTGCATAACCGTAGAATTATACGGGAGTATGATTAGTGTAAGAGCTCGCCACTGGACAAATGGTGTGACATTTGGCAGCGACTGCAAAAAAGGCAATGAAATCTTCACCCTGATAATGGAAACGATATCCCTGATCCTGTGAACTATAAGAACGACTGCCAGATAACCGTCACCAAAGTTATAATAATAGTTATAAAGGCCACATTCTAACAGCCACAAAGGTCCTACTGGCAGTTATGATAGTCGTACATGTAGGTAATACGGACCTGCTAACAGTTATTGCGGTCGTCAAAGCAATCACAACGGTCGTAGTTGACCGTCGGAGAGGAGGCTTAGAATACATTTGTAAAGATGACAGCTGCAACGGCAGTAACAGCCGTGGCGGGGAGTAACAAATAATTAGAACTATGTCATTAATATCTTGAGTGTCGTTTGGGCTCACACCAACAACGACAACTCAGTCATCACAGCGATGACGCCGGAAATGAAGGAGAGACTCAAGGAGAGAAGGAAAGGGAGATAGGGAAGGAGAGAGAGGAATAGAGAGGAGAGGAGGAGTACAGAGAGAGAAGAAGAAGAGATTCAGATGATTTGCGGGTATTTGTATATCTGTTTGCATGTTTGTTTGTTTTTATTTTTAATGGGTTTGTGAGCGCTCGCGTTTGTATGTGAATGTTCGTACGTGTGCATGTTTATGTTTGTTTGTGGGAGAGCGAGAGAAATTTCGCTTAAGCGCACGTAAGCGAGTGGCGGTCCAGGTCGGGGGATCTAAGGCGCTAATGGCCGTTCTCTCCTGCATTATCATGGCGTAATTTTATCCGTAATGTCTATTCTCGCCATTCTCGGGACCGTTATGACGGCCAGAACTGATCCATATTTGACCAGCACCATCGCTATTCCCCTCCCCTCCCTCCCTCCCTACCCCTCCTCACCACCCACATCTTTGGACTCCCTCCCTCCCTCTTTCTCGCCATCCACATCCCTCCAACACCCCCCCCTCCCCTCCCTCATCTGCCACCCACACTCTTACACCCACACCCCCTACACAGCACTATCCCCTCTGTCCTTTCTTCACATTTAAAAAAATTAATTTAGGGAGATATAGCTAAAAAAAACGAAGAGATATAGAAAGACTGAAAGTAGAAAAGAAAAGAAAGAATTGTGATTCATCCTTGTACAGTAATGTCAATCGTTGAAAAGGATTTGGGTGCTAGATGATATGATACAGAAAAGTAGAAAGAAGACGGCGAGAGATAGATCGACCGATAGATAGATAGCTAGTTTGACTTACAGATAAATAGACAAATAAATAGACAGACAACTAGGTAGATAGAAAAAAACATAGATAGAGCAAGAGACAGAGGGAGAGGGAGAGGGAGAGGGAGAGAGACTAAATATAAAGAAATAGATAGATAGATAGATAGATATAGAGAGAGGGGGAGAGGGGGTGAAGGAGAGAGAAAGTGAAATGAGGCATAGAGAAGGGCAAGAAAAGAAAGAAAGAGACACAGTGAGCTAGAATCAAGAATCGAAAACCTGTAAATGTAATCAACTATAGCATAAGAATCTCACAGCAGGTCGAGTGGACCCTAAGTTTGGAGAAGAGATAGAAGGAAGGTCAAAGGTCATGGGGTTAGTAGTTGACCCCTGTGGTAGTCTGAAAAGAGTTCGAAAAAAGAGTCTGACTATAGCTGTGATTATGTAAGAGGATTGTGTACTCAGGAGTGATAACGTTCCCATTTGTAGAATCATAACACCAGTAATAATAACATTGACAGCAATGATAATGAGGTAGCTTTTACAGTATTAGTAGCAATAAGAATTCTAATAGTAACAGAGTAATAGTAATAGTAATAATGTTTATAGCATTCGCAGCACAAGCCTTTAATGTAACAGCAGCAAAATTACCAATAACGTTAATATCAATAACATAGATAATAACAGTAAATAAAAGAAGATAAAGATTGTGTGAAATACAATATGATATGTCTTTAAGAGCATTATGATAATATCTTTGAAAATCAATACTGTAAAATGCAATATCAAAATGAGAAGTACAAAAATGGTAAAAATTGGAAATCGTGTATGCAAATAAAGCCCAGTCATCCATATCAGCAGCATTTGCCCGTATAATGATGGGCCACCATTAGTAAGCTGTCACTGAGCAGCCTCTGAATCATCACTCTGGGAATAATACGTCACCGCCCACGTCGGGGCACTTTTGGCTGGGTTTGCTATATACACGGGCATTTGAAATATGTTTATATATATATATATATATATATATATATATATATATATATATATATATATATATATATATATATTTATATGTATGTATATATACATACATATATACATATGTATATGTATGTATGTATGTATATATACAGTTATATGTATTCGTACCTTGTTTTATACCTGGTACTTACTTCTCCATTCATGAACAGAGCATTTGCTTTATGTTTATCAAACTGCAACAGATTTAGACAATAAATACAAAAATCCTTTGAAAACGAATAGATTATAGAATAAGAGGCAAGAAGAAAAGAGAGAAAAAAAAATTACCCTACTGATCACGGTCACTAACCAACTACGAGAATCCAAAGACGTAACTGGGCCTTTAACAAGAACAACAACAAAAGAGGAAGAATATAAACAAAACACTGAAGAACAAAAATATATAAGCATATGGGTCTTCTTGATCCTCCCTTCGTTATTTCCGTTTAACGTGTTCAGCACGAAACAGATCACTGCCTCAGAGAAACGACCCTCTCGCGAAACAGTAGCAGAGGTCATGGGTCTTAGACTTCTCCCCATTGTTACAGAGCTAATGCCTGACCATCGAGGGAAAGGGTCTCATTAATGGTGTGAGCTTGAGTATGTGTGGGAAGGGTTCTGTGTTAGGAAAGACTACGGATGCATGTCTTTGATAAGGGTGGGCGAAAGGGGAATACTTTGGGGAAAGAGGGAGAGGAAGGTTTGGGAA
>NC_051402.1:11840986-11843486 GCF_015228065.2 Penaeus monodon
CTCTCCTCCCTCACTCTAGCTCTCTCGCAGCCTCAGATTCACACTCTCTTTCTCTCTCCTCTCCCCCATTACTCTCCTCCCTCAGCCTCAAATCTCCACTCCTCTCTCTCCTCCCTCACCTCTGCTCTCCCACATCCTCAGATTCACACTCTCTCCCTCTCCTCTCCACCATTCCTCTCCTCCCTCAGTCTCAGATCTCCACTCCTCTCTCTCCTCCCTCACCTCTGCCCTCCCACATCCTCGGATTCACACTCTCTCCCTCTCCTTTCCACCATTCCTCTCCTCCCTCAGTCTCAGATCTCCACTCCTCTCTCTCCTCCCTCACCTCTGCCCTCCCACATCCTCAGATTCACACTCTCTCCCTCTCCTCTCTTCCACACCTCCCCCCTACATCCTCCTCTCCCACGCGCAGCATCCCACCTCCCTCCGCCCACTTCCTCCATTAAAATAAAGCGGCAGAAGCCAGTACAGGGAAGACGGGTCATTTATACAGATATCCCGGATTAAGCATAAAATGTGCAGAGCTGCGCCCCAGTCCCCTCGGCCGGCCAATGACTCGAAGCAACTTATTAAGCTTAGCACTCAGGCTCTCTTCGGGGAGCAAAAATAGATTCTTGATGTTCCTATGTTAAATGGTTTTGCTTTGGGCTCTATTCATTTAGGGTGGATGTTGCGCTCTGGGTGAACGTGTCTCTGTGAACGTGTGTACGTGTGAGAGTATGAGAGTGTGAGAGTGTGAGAGTGTGAGAGTGTGAGAGTGTGAGAGTGTGAGAGTGTGAGAGTGTGAGAGTGTGAGAGTGTGAGAGTGTGAGAGTGTGAGAGTGTGAGAGTGTGAGCGTGTGTGTGTGTGTTGTGCCTGTGTGTGTGCCTGTGTGTGTGCCTGTGTGTGTGCCTGTGTGTGTGTCTGTGTGTGTGATATATGTGTGTGTGTGATGTATATATATATATTCCGGTATATTAATATAGGAATATGATTTGGTTTTATCACTTCCTGATTCAAGTGTGTGTTGCGTCAGAGAGGACGAGAGAGCGAGAGAGAGAGAGAGAGAGAGAGAGAGAGAGAGAGAGAGAGAGAGAGAGAGAGAGAGAGAGAGAGGAGAGAGAGAGAGAGAGAGAGAGAGAGAGAGAGAGAGAGAGAGAGAGAGAGAGAGAGAGAGAGAGAGAGAGAGAGAGAGAGAGAGAGAGAGAGAGAGAGAGAGAGAGACAGAAACTGAGATAGACAGACAGACAGACATAAATACATACACACAGACAAACAGACAGTCAGTCACCCAGCCAGTTAGCCAGACTGACAAACAGATAGACTGATAAAAAGAGAGATGATAATAAAAGAAAAACAAAACAAAACAAAAAGACAGACCGACAAATACAGAGTACGATAAAAAGAGTGAACGACAAAGACGAGGACAGAGAGAGAGAGAGAGAGAGAGAGAGAGAGAGAGAGAGAGAGAGAGAGAGAGAGAGAGAGAGAGAGAGAGAGAGAGAACAAAGGCGAGCAGACAGACGAGCCCGGAATAAGGAAAGGTAGAGAGAACGAGAACAAAGAAGTGAACGCAAGACGCCAGGTAGACAAACAAGACGAAATAAGGAGAGAAAAGCGACGAAGGGAAACGAAAGGGACCGCCATCCCCTCCCCTCCCTCCCCCAGCTCGCCCCCCTCTCCCCTTTCCCTTCTTCTCCCTTCCCCTCCCTCCCCAAGCTCGTCCCCCTCCCCCCTTTCCCTTCTCCTCCCCTCCCCCCCTCTCGCGTCTCCCCCCTGGAGCTTTCTTCCTGCAATATCGGCCATTGCACAGTAGGGTTCCTCCACAAATGCAAGATGACATGCAATATAGTGGCATCGAAGTTGTCGTCGACGTCGTAGGAGGGGGGGGGGTAGGAATAGGAAGAGGAGGAGGAGGAGGAAGAGGAGGAAGAGCAGTAGAAGGAAGAGAAAGAAGAGAAGGAGGAGGAGGAGGAGGAGGAGGAGGGGAGGAGGAGGAGGAAGAGGAGGAAGAGCAGTAGAAGGAAGATGAGGAGGAGGAAGAGGACGAGGAGGAAAAGGAAGAGGAGGAGGAGGAGAAAAAGGGGGGTAAGAAGGACAGGAGGAGGAGAGAGAAAATGAGAAGGAGGAGGAGGAGTAAAAGTGGGAGGAAGTGTCAGAAAAGGAGGAAGGATGTTGGGTGGTAAGAGAGAGGGGAAGGAGACGTGAGGAATATTGCGTGAGTAAAAATAGAAACGGAATAATAGCTATATTACATAAACCGTTTACGTAACATGTACACCTTTGGGCGGTGTGTGTCTGTGTATACACACAGACACACACACGCACAGACACACAGACACACAGACATACAGACACACAGACACATAGACACATAGACACACAGACACACACATACACAGATGTGTATATATATATATATATATATATATATATATATATATATAATATGCATATACATATATATAATATACATATGCATATTTATAATATACATATACATATATATTCATATATATA
>NC_051402.1:11853486-11855986 GCF_015228065.2 Penaeus monodon
ATATATATATATATATATATATATATATATATATATATATATATATATATATATATATATAGAGAGAGAGAGAGAGAGAGAGAGAGAGAGAGAGAGAGAAAGAGAGAGAGAGAGAGAAATAAAAGAAAGAGAGAGAGAGAGAGAGAGAGAGAGAGAGAGAGAGAGAGAGAGAGAGAGAGAGAGAGAGAGAGAGAGAGAGAGAGAGAGAGAGAGAGAGAGAGAGAGAGTGAGTGAGTGGAAAGGAAACAAGACAAAAAAGAAAATCCTATTCAAGTTTGCCTGAAAATAACCGTTTCCACATACATGGTTACCCCCGCCCGTATAAATGAACGCGTGTGTGCAGATCCATTGCCCTTCGCGAGCCGGATGCAGACAGTGCTATCCATCTCTCCCCGCGCTCCTGGAGACCATCTATGTGCATCGTATGCGGGAGTGTATTTATCCCAAACGCACGTTAATTCCTCCACGTTATCTTATCAAACGAGCACCCAATCACGCCAGATAACACAGCGCGAGGATTTACTAGGCCCCACAGCATGGGCCAATCATAGCTACGGTGCTGATGGTTGAATGCGGACTCGAGGGTTGGAGTTGTGGGTACGTATGCGGTCGTGGTTTTGGGAGGAGGGTTGTGGTTGTACCTGTGGATGTGGTTGAGTCTGTGATGTGGTTGTTGTTTTGGCAGTGGCTGTGGTTGTGGCTGAGACGGTGAATTGGTTGTGGTTGTGGCTGCGGAGCGTCCGGCTGCGTGAATACTCGCTGTGACACTGTGGCGACATAACAAAGGAATCGCGCAGGAGAAATGGGCTTATTACCCCTCTTTTCCTCATTTCTCTTTTTCATTTCCTCAATCTCTCTCTCTATTTTCCTCTCTCTCTCTCCCTCCCTTCTTCTCCCTCTCCCTCCCTTTCTCTTTATTTATTTCTTTTACTATATCTTCCATCCACCCTCCCTACCATCCTGCCTCCACATATCTCATCCCCCCTCCCCCTCTCCCTTCTCCAACCACTCACCCACCCTCTCCCTCTCCCAACCCCCCTCTTTCTCTCCCAACCCCCCTCTCCCTCCCCCTTCCATCCCCCCTCTTCCCCCAACCACTCACCCTCCCCCCCCACCCTCCACCTCGCTCATCCGAACCCGCAGCCCCTTAACCTGACCGCCGGATGCAGGTTCCCCAGATCTCCCGCATCTCTCCAGACACCAGCGCTACGTCTTCAAGGAGGCGGAAGGAAGAAGCTACAGGTTGGGTTAAGTCGACCGAACGCGCCCTTAACGGAAGGTCGTTTCGCGTCTCAGGTTTTGGCCGAGGAAAAGGGGAAGGTGTTTAGAGATCATCTCTCTGTCTCGTGTTCTATATATTTTTTTTCTTTAATTCCCTTTATTTATTTATTTGTTATTATGAGATATATGTTCATTATTATTACTATTACTATTACTATTACTATTACTATTACTATTACTATTACTATTACTATTACTATTACTATTACTATTACTATTACTATTACTATTACTATTACTATTATTATTATTATTATATCTTATTGGTGTGTTTTTTTTCTTAGGTTAGGTGTTTATTGCTGTCTTTTCGTTGCTTTTCTAAACTTTTTAACAAATTTACTGTGAAATGTTTCAGTCTCCTCGGTTTATATATACAGAGTCATTCCCATTGTTCAGTTCAGCATATCTTTTCTATGTCATTGACGCATAAAATAATGTGTGCACGCAAATGGGAGGACTAGAGGACTAAAGGACTACAACTTTTATAAATGCTAGTGATTAAGATTGATGAGGACCTACAGTTTAAGACTCCAATTTGCACACGCCAACGCGCCATGTATTGTTGCGAAGTGGCAGACAAAGAAAATGTTTCAATAACCGCGTTTACAGCGCCACAGAAAAGACAGGGGTGACTATGATAAATGAAACCGCGTAGAGGTAGAGGTAGAGAGAGAGAGAGAGAGAGAAAGAGAGAGAGAGAGAGAGAGAGAGAGAGAGAGAGAGAGAGAGAGAGAGAGAGAGAGAGAGAGAGAGAGAGAGAGAGAGAGAGAGAGAGAGAGAGAGAAACAGGTAGACAAACAGATAGAGACAGTGAGGCACACACACTCACACAAAATAGGTGAAAGAGGGAAGAGAGAAGAGAGAATAGGAGAATGACAGTAATGGGAATAACTGTGGGACCAAAGCAGAAGGCAGATACAGTCACACAAACACACACACAGTACATATAACCCACATGAGAACCGTATTGATTTCCGAATAATTAACAGAACTCAATTCGGGTTGAAAGGGTGTGCAGTACAGAGGGTTCTAAAGCACATAGGAATAGGGGTAGGGGTAGGGGACAGGGGATAGGGGGTGCAGGGGATAGGGGGCGCAGGGGTAAGGGTGAGGGTAGGGGGAAGTGTCAGGGGACAGAGGGAAGGGGTAAGGGTAATGGCAGGGGTCGGGGGATGGGAGAGGAACGTAGCAGGGGGAGAGGAGAGGGGTGAAGGAGGAG
>NC_051402.1:11870986-11873486 GCF_015228065.2 Penaeus monodon
CCCTGCATCCCCCCCACCCCCCTCGCGCCCAGCCATATCCGTGGCGCATGTTGCTGCCAAGAAGCGATGGCGGGAACATGATGAAGACAGCGGCGGCGGCGGCGGCGGCGGTGGCGGTGGCGGTGGCGGTGGCGGTGGCGAGGGCGGCGGTGGCGAGGGCGGCGGTGGCGAGGGCGGCGGTGGCGAGGGCGGCGGTGGCGAGGGCGGCGGTGGCGAGGGCGGCGGTGGCGAGGGCGGCGGTGGCGAGGGCGGTGGCGGTGGCGAGGGCGGCGGCGGCGAGGGCGGCGGTGGCGGGCGGCGGCAGCACCATTATGCCCCGGAGACATACGGCGGGGCGTAAAAGGCAGCCTCTGTCGTGTGGCAATGGCGGCGGCGGCGGCGGCGATGGCGGAGGAGGAGGAGGAAAGAGAGGAGTAGGAGCAGCGGGAGGAGGAAGGGAGGGAGAGAAGGGGGAGGGGGGAGGAAGGGAGGGAGAGAAGGGGGAGGGGGGAAAGAAGGGGGGAGGGGGGAGAGCAGCGAGTCGCATTCGTCCGAAACTCTGGCCACTCTGTCGTCGGCAGGCAGGGCACGTCCGCGCCGCTAACCTCTTTACATCTTCATGTGAGAATTCTGGAAATCCTTCTTCTTCTTCTCCTTTTCTTCTTATTATTATTATTCTCTTCTTCTTAGTTATCTCTTCTTCGTCTCCTCTTCTTAGTTTTCTTTTTTTTTTTTTCTCCCTCTTCTTCTTCTTCTTCTTGGTCTTCTCCATCTTCTTTTTTTTTTCTTCTCCGTCTCATTCTTCCTCTTCTCGCCTTAGCTTCCTTATTCTCCTACTTCTTCTCCGTCCTCCGCGTCTTATTTAATATCTTCGCTTTCTTTTTCTTCTCCTCCTCCTCCTCATCTTCAGCATCTTTTTTTCTTTTCTTTTTTGTTAATTTCCTCCTTCCTCATTTTCGTTCTTCCTTTTTTTTTTTACTATCCTCTTCTTTTTCCCTTTCCATTTTCATCATTATTTCTCTCCCCTATTCTTTTATTCTTTATCTTTTATTCTCTTTCCCTTCTCCTTTCTTTTGGTTGCTCGCTCTCCTTTCTCTAGTTATATCTATTGTTTTTGTCTATCATTTTTTGCTTTACTATTTTTTTTTCTTTTTTTTTCTTTTTTTATCCCTTGTTTCTCTTCTCCTCTTGTTGTTCTTATCTCCCTCTTTATGACCTTCTACTTTTTATTTCGTTTTTCTGTGTTTCTATCACTTAATTTCTCATTTTTTTTCCTCACTTCTTTTCTTTGTCATCACTTTATCTAATTTTCCGTTCTTCTCTTCTGTCCTATTCATTAGTTTCCAACTAATTGCTTCGCTCTCCATTACTTCTTTTATTTAGCCACTTACGTCACGTCCTTTATTACTTTTTCCTTTCATCATTTTTATCAACTTTCTTTTCCTCTTCATCTTTCTTGATCAATTTCACTTTTCTTTTTCTTTTTTTTAATTTCTCTTATTTCTTCCTCATATCATCGTAATAAAGACACAGGAAAAAGGAGGAGAAAGAAAAGAGATAGCAAAGGATAATAAAGATAGTAAGTTAAAAATGAGGAGACAACTGAAAGAAGAAGAAGAGGCGAAGACAGACTAAATGTAGGAATATGAAAGCAGAAAGGAGAAAGAGGAAAGAAGAAAAATAAGGAGGAAGGAAAAGGAGAAAGAAAAAAGAAAGACAAAAGAAAAGAATAAATAAATAAAAAAAAGATTTAGAAAAAAAAGAACTCAGAAAAAAAGATGAAGAACAGAAAAAAACGAAAAGTCAAACAAACAAAAAACAAAAAAACAAAAATCAAGCATAAGGAGAAAGAAGACAAGAAGGCAGAGGAGGAGAATCCCTTGCCCCCCCCCCCTCTCCCTCCTTCCCTTCCCCCTTCCCCCCCTCCCCTTCTCCCCAGCAACATGTAGCCTTAAGACTTGTTGCTTCGAGAACTGTTGCACGAGAGCCAGGCGGAGTAGCAACAAGTCTGGTGCAGAGCCGGACCAGGGAGCGCCATGGGGGGTTATCATCATTGCTTTGTTTATTTATCCCTTATCTCTGATATCGTTATTATTGTTAGCGTCGTTATTATCATTTTTGTTATCATTATTATTATCGTTGTTGTTGTTGTTATCATTATTATTATCATCATTGTTGTTGTTATCATTAATATTACTATTTGTATCACCCTCATCATCTTCATTATCTTCATTTTCACTGTTGTTCTCAATATTTTGGTTTATTTTCGGGTTACTTTATATTTATATTTATGACTTTTTGTTGTTTCTTTTCATTTACATTATCACATTAATTTTCGTCTTTTTCGTTAAGTTAGAGAGAATCACTGTTCCATAATATATATATTTTTTTATTATTATTTTTTTTTGTGTGAGTTAAGGCGAGTTCAGGGATAAAAATAATCATTTAGTTTATCATTCTATCTACCTACCTATCTATTTTTTTTCTTGATCCGTTTGAATAGTGTTAATTTATCATTATC
>NC_051402.1:11878486-11883486 GCF_015228065.2 Penaeus monodon
AATCCGTCGTTCCAAGACCAGAATTAAACTGTCTAGGTAAATTAAGCACAACAGCAATTTGAAATGCCAATTTATCCCCCTCATCCCCCCCCCCCTCTCTCCCTGCCTGGACTTCCCCTGTCCCAGAAAGAGGAAAAGTATTTTGGATTTTATTTATTATTTTTATCTTTATTATTATGATCATCGCTTTGGAATGGTGGGTACAAATTGTTCTATAATAGACCAATCATTTCTCACATGCATTAATCATTGCGTCCGCCATTGTTTATCAAAATGCTACCGGGTTATACTAGCGGACTGTTGGTGCTGTGGTCACGCCGGCACAAAACAAATAGGAAATAATAATGGAGACAGCGCTCGTGCGCGGTCGTAAGAATGCATATGTGATGTTGCAAATAAATCCACATATCTCTAGGTCTCAAGATGACCGAAGAGAGCTCATTTCGGCCGCTCCCTCTCGTAATGATGGTTGAGGAGAGAACGTAGCGGTGGTAAAGTAGCGCGGAACTCGGCGAAATGTGCTACGTCCATCCACCACCCCTCCTCTCGCCTCCCCACACCCGCTCACATCCAGCACTTTATCATAGACTTTGGCGCAAATCCTCTGAGCTTCGGGGTGACAAGTGGCGCCACTGCCCAGAAGGAGTGAGAGTCAAGGTGACCCCTACTCTCTCGCTCTCTCTCTTTTCTCTCTATCTTTTTTTCTCTCCATCTATCTCTATCTCTATCTCTATCTCTATCTCTATCTCTATCTCTCTCTTTCTCTTGACATTGCTTCTTTAATCTTCCCCTTTTTTTTTAATATCTTATAATGCAGAGAATAAAAGTAAAATATTCCAAGCTGGTTAACTTTTTGGAGTCAACTCACCCCCTCTCTCTCTGTTTATTTATCTACATCTCTCTCTCTCTATGTCTGTTTATTTATCTACATCTCTCTCTCTCTATGTCTGTTTATTTATCTGCATATCTCTCTCTCTCTCTCTCTCTCTCTCTCTCTCTATCTCTATCTCTATCTCTATCTCTATCTCTCTCTCTCTCACACACACACACTAACCCAGTTGAACTCACAATCAAATGTTCTGAGGCAGCGCCGCTCTGCTCCAGAATCCACAACTCGTAGTAGTAATAGTAGCAGCGTTCTAATTAATTCCATGCAAATATAATTACAACTCCAGACTGTGCGTACAACTCCCAAAAGTGCAATTCCACTTGGTCTCCAAAGCAGGTAACTAAAGCTTGGGAAAGGGAAGGAGAGAGAGTTATTGTTATATTTTCCGTTTGAAGGGAGTAGTTGCGTTATTTGTAATATGAGATTACAAATCATATATTGTAATTCAGTGTATATTTGTTTCGAAGGCAAATGGACATGTTATATATGTATATATATACATATATACATACATACATACATAAATTATATATATATATATATATATATATATATATATATATATATATATATATATATATATATTCATACACACACACACACACACACACACACACACACACACACACACACACACACACACACACACACACACACACACACACACACACACACACACATATATATTTATATATATATATGTATATATATATCTGTCTCTATGTTTTTGTCTCTATGTCTCTGTCTCTTTCTCTCTGTCTCTCTGTCTCTCTTTCTCTCTATCTCTCTATCTCCCTTTCTCTCGTTCTCTCGTTTTCTCTTTCTCTCTTTTTCTTATTTCTTTATGGGAAGGGAAGGGGGTTGTAGGAGTTACTAGCCTTTAGTACAGTGCATTGTGAGTCTGGGTTTTGATGGGAAGTAAGGTGCTAATTATATGATTAAATAATGTACTGTGAGACATACAACATTTAAAATGGTAAATACGAAGGTAACTGATCAAGTGTTTAAATTAATTATGTGAGGAATAATGAAGGAAAAAGAAACGGTAAAAAAGAGAGACTTTGAATATTTATATTTTCCTTTTTAATGGTACGATTATATTTCAAAGGCGTTTATTCTGTTGTGTATAATACTATTCCATCATTATTAAAGGTCTATTATTATGTGAAGTGAATCTAAATATTAATAATGAATGTATTTTAGGTTGTATGGTGAAAGCTACCTCCATTAGAGTTTCTGTTTGACAGGGTCACGTGGGGACGAGTTATGTGTAGGTTTATAATAACATGATTTTGTGTATTGTGAATAAACAAGATTTGAATAATTTATGTGCCATATGAAATTTCTTATTCAGCAGAGTATATGCTGTTTTTTTCTTCTTTGACTTGACTGTTATTTTTCATATATAGAGTTCTACATGTTCAATAGGTATATATAGGCATATAAAGTTAATAAAAATCTGTTATGTGGTCAATATTTTTTTCATTACATAGATTCGGGTATTTTATTACTATATTTGAATCATTTGTCATTAACATATTCTACTAATTTCTTGGCAATATTGTTTTTTTTTTTATAATTTCTTATTATGTATAAATTTGCAGGTTGAACAAGTTATTATGAACTGCACAGGTTGATTTTATTAGACGAAAGGAAACAGTAGCCAAGGGAGAAAAATAAAGGCGAAAGAGATATGAATAGTTAGCTAGATAGAGAAGAATGAAAAAAGAGGGAAAAGGTGAGAAAGAAGAAGAAAAGAAAACACAAAAGAAGAACAACAAGAGAAAGAGAGAGAAAGAGAAATAGAAAGAAAAAAAGAGAAAGAGAGAAATAAAAGAAAAAGAAAAAGAAAAAGAAAGAAAGAGAGACAGACACAGAGACAGAGCCAGAGACAAAGACAGAGACAGAGCCAGAGACAAAGATAGAGATAGAGATAGAGATAGAGACAGGGATAGAGACAGACAGAGACAGAGACAGAGACAGAGACAGAGACAAAGATAGAGATAGAGATAGAGATAGAGATAGAGATAGAGATAGAGATAGAGATAGAAACAGAAACAGAAACAGAAACAGAAACAGAGACAGAAACAGAGACGGAAACTGACACACAGACACAGCTAGAAACAGAAAGACAGAAACAAAAAAAATATATAAATAAAGAGGTACCCGTACACTCACTAACTCGCGTGTCAGAGCGAACAAGTTGTCATAACAAAACCCAATTCTTCTAAAATTGCATCAATTACGGTACACGCCCATGTATTCCATTCATCATACTGCAAATACCCAAATCCTTTTATAATTTCCTAATAGATATTATTATCATTCAGCGACTATAATATATTGCACGCTGAATGACGCGTTCCATCTGCAAAATATGCCTTAATGTGAGTTTCATCAGTGCTGGGCATATGTACTAATATCAAATACAAATTGCAGATAATTGTGTAATAAACCTAGAGAGGTACTGAGTAGAAAGAGCAACTATGTAATGAGTATTGAGTTTTCTCCGTAACGGCATTGCTTGCAAGTCGATGATTTTTTTTTAACAAAACGCTTAATATATAGGGAAGTATATGTACGCATATATGGATCAGGTAGAGAGACAGTAAATAGATTGGTAAATAAATACGTAAGGTGGTAGGTAGGTAGTTAATCAGGTAGGTAGACGATAGATAGATAACAGATACATAGAGATACAGATAGACAAACTGAATGAGAGAGAGAGAGAGAGAGAGAGAGAGAGAGAGAGAGAGAGAGAGAGAGAGAGAGAGAGAGAGAGAGAGAGAGAGAGAGAGAGAGAGAGAGAGAGAGAGAGAGACAGACAGACAGACAGACAGACAGACAGACAGACAGACAGACAGACAGACAGACAGACAGACAGGCAGACAGGCACACAGGGAGACAGACAGACAGACAGACAGACAGACAGACAGAAAATGATAGACTGATAGATCGCTAGAGAGAGAGAGAGAGAGAGAGAGAGAGAGAGAGAGAGAAGAGAGAGAGAGAGAGAGAGAGAGAGAGAGAGAGAGAGAGAGAGAGAGAGAGAGAGAGAGAGAGAGAGAGAGAGAGAAGAAAGAGAGAGAGAGGAGTAAGGGGGGGGGGGTAACAGATATAGAAACAGATTTTAAATTCGTAAAAAAAGAACAAAAAAGGAACGAGGAATAACGAAAAGAAGTATGAAAAAAACGTGGAAAGAAAGAGCGATATATAGAGAAAAGAGAAGGATACACAGTTTTATAACAAGAAAAATGTTGCACAGAATAAAGAAAGAGAGAGATTAAAAGAGAGAGTTTAAATTCACTAGAGAAAAGAGGATATTACAGCCAGAGCCATAAACCACACGGGCTCCCTATGCATTCAAAAGCTACACCGTACAATTTTGTTCTGGAATATGACTTAACCAACGACGTCTCCTTCCTGTATCTCCTCCTCTTCCTTTCTCCTTCTCCCTCCCCTCCCCCTTTGTCTTTTCCCCTCCCCTCCCCCTTTCTCCTTCCCCCTCCCCCCCCCTTTCTCCTCCCCCCTCTCCTTTATCTTTCTCCTTCCCCCTTTCTCCACCTTTCTCCTTCCCCCTCCCCTCCCTCCTTTCTCCTTCTCCCTCCCTCCTCCTTTCTCCCCCTTCTCCTTCCCCCTCCCCTTTTCCTTTTTCCTTCCCACTCCCTCCCCCTCCCTCTCTCTCCTTCCCCCATGCCCTACCCCTCCCCCACGGCCATTACTTTTTACCATAACAATTACATCTTCCATACTTATCTCCCCGAGTTGCCATTATGGAACATTAGGCTTTAGATTATTGATCCCAGAGAGGTAGGTCGCGGGGGTAGGGTGTTGGGAGGGGAGAGAGGGCGGGGAGGAAGGGGAGGGGAGGGAAGAGAAGGCGGGAGGGGAGGGGAGGGGAGGGGAGGGAAGAGAGGTTGTAATGGGGGGGGGCAGGAGGGAGGGAGGGAGGGGGGGGAAGAGAGGGTGGGAGGGGGTGGGAAGAAAGGGAAGGAGGGGGGAGGGGAGGGAAGAGAGTTGGGGGTGAGACGGAAGGAGGAGGGGGAGGGGGAGGGTCAAGGGTAAGCGGGAGGTCTAAGAGCGAGGAGGGGGGGGGAGGGTGTTTAAGAGT
>NC_051402.1:11895986-11898486 GCF_015228065.2 Penaeus monodon
TAACCATTCGGCCACCGCGGCCCCAATAACAATAGTACGTTGGTATTAATAAATTGTAATAATGCGGGCAATAATTATCAGAGCGGATATTTATAGATTTTTTTTTTTTCATATTATCATGGGCTCTTGATTTGACGGCTGTTTACATATTTGATATCAATCAGATGTAATCATTCCGATGTTTGGTGTAAACCAAGCATCCAAGTGATTACATCTTACAAACTATTATTTTTGGCATTGCTGCTTATAAATTTCTACGTTATTACTATTATTATTATTATTAATCTTATTATTTTTTATTGTTATTTTGTTATTATTATTATTATTATTATTATTATTATTATTATTATTATTATTATTATTATTATTATTATTATTATTATCATCAACGTTAATGTTATTATTATTGTCATTGTCATTGTTATAGTAATTGTTATTGTCATTTTTATAATTGTTCTTATTGATAGTGTTATTCTTATTCTTATTCTTATTATTTGATACATGTGCAATCTTAATCACTAATCTCACTCTATTCACCGTTGTTATTACTTGCATCATCCCCCTTAAATCCAGCAACCTTATCAACATATCAGCATATAATATAATCCGTGAATTGCCAGTCATATCTAACACTAATCATAACACATTATCGCATTTGAAACCTAAAAAGTATATATAATTTTTTTTTCGAAATCCGTTACAACAACAGCAACAAAACAAAAACAAAAACAAAAATAAATAAATAAAATAAAAATAATTTCGCAAATTTTAGATACCTGTCCATAGGACTTCCATAAATAGAGAAGGTTATTAGCGTAATCTTTCCAAACTGCATTATCAACTTCAATAAATATGGAAAGTAATTTGCGTAAACTCTCCATACTGCATGAGCGGGGAGGAATTCATTGATCAGTAGTAAGGATATGGAAACCGATGGACATAACAGGGTCAGGACTTCGCTGCATTTAATAGTAAAAACATGAAAGTATTAGGGGTGAGGTTAGTCAGGCTGAATGTTATTATCACCATCATTATCTTTATAATCATCATTATCATTGTTTTTATTATTACCATTACCATTACCATTACCATTACCATTACCATTACCATTAATTACCATAATTTAATTCATTATGATTAATTATTTCACAATATTTATTATTTTTATTATGATTTATTATCACTCTTATTATTAATGTTATTATACTGTTATATACTACTTATTATTATTATTAATTTATTATATTATCATTACGATTATTATCATTTTTATTTTTTCATTTTTATTATCATTATTATTTATCATTATTATTATCATTTTGGTTATAATCGTCATTATCATTATTATTATCAATTTATTATCACTTATTGTTATCATATTATTATCACATTATATTATTATTCATTCATTTTTATTATTATTATTATTATTATATTATCATTATTATTATTATTATCATCATTATTATTATTATTATCATCATTATTATTATTATTATCATCATTATTATTATTATTATCATCATTATTATTATTATTATCATCATTATTATTATTATTATCATCATTATTATTATTATTATCATCATTATTATTATCAATATAATCATCATCATTATCATCATTATCATTATTAATATTATTATTATATCATTGTCATTGTTATTATCATTATTATTATTGTTATTATTATAATCATCATTTTAATAATTAATATGATCATTACTATTGTATATATTATTGTTATGAATATCCTCATATCAAAAACATTGTTATTGTCATTATCTTTCCAGTCATTATCACAACTGTTATCATTATCAATGCCACTGTTATTAACATTATTTTTGCTAACAATATTATTCATACATTAAATAATGATCATAACCACCCCATCATTGCCAACGATTACCTACTACCACGACTAACTCATTATGAAAGAATTTCTGCCTCTATTGTGATAAACAAAAACACAATACAAAAACTGATAACAACAATGATGAGAAAATCATTCCAAAATGAAATTGAAAACAAATACCCAGTGATATGAACACAATAATCAGACCTTCAGATTTTCTTTTTTGAAATTAATCTCATTCACTCCGTTCTTTTATCAATTAATTTTATTTTTCGAACGTCAAAAGGAAAATAATTACCAGAGCGCACATTGCAAGCGAAGCATCGGGAAAGATAACTGACATGAAATTAATTTGATCTGAGTTTATCGCAATTCAATCCGTTTCGGGGGAATTGTAAGCCTATGAGAGATTAAAAAAAAAAAAGAAAAAAAAAAAGAAAAAAGAAAAAAAAAAATGTCCGAATATCATACGTGCGTTTGTTGGTGTGCGAATTGGTGGTCCGGTGAACATGTAGGTTGGTTTGTTTACATGTTTTCGTGTGCGTATTTGCCTCTTTATCTTTGTACGTTTATTTGTTCTCTTGGATTTGGAGGGGATTGGGGGCCAGTCTCTCTCTCTCTCTCTCTCTCTCTCTCTCTCTCTCT
>NC_051402.1:11928486-11933486 GCF_015228065.2 Penaeus monodon
ATACACGACGACGAAACTGCCCTACCCCAAATGCAATCACCCTCTCTCCTTCCATCTATATTTATCAACATCTTAGCCTCTCCCAGAGACGGCCAAGCGAGACACCAAAGGCTCAAGTTCCCCTCCTGGGCGTCGACATCAACATTCCAGGGACTCGACGTCTTCGAGATTAGCATCACTTCTCCAGTTTTCTCCACTTTCTTGATGATTTCTTAATTCGACCGCGTGTGAACCGGGCGACAGCGCAGTGGACAAGGGTGTTAGATATTTTTCGTTTGTCAGTTTTTGTTTTTACTTTTTTTTAAATTTCTGTACTCTACTGTATCTACTGACTAATATATATTTGACTTTTTTCTTATCTGTATTCGACTGTATCCATTAACTAATGTATATTTGTTTACCGGTATATACGTATTATGTTGCTCTATTGAGTATTAGGTATGTGTTTGGGGTTTAATATTACCGTTAGCATCATTATTATTCAAATTCAGTTTCTCATATATCTGTATTTCTCTTAGCTTTGTTAATTTGCTAATCTTAGTTGCGATAATGAAACCCTTATGTTTAAATGCAACATAAAAAATAGCTTTATTTTACCAGATCAGGTATAAATCACGCACATACACGTACGTACATGTGTGTGTGTGTGTGTGTGTGTGTGCGCGCGCGCGTTTGCTTGCTTGTTTTTTTTTTATAGGAATGTATAATCCCAAAGAATATTGCTAGAAACTGGTATGTACCTACAAACCAACCCTATGAAACAACCCACACCAAGTGATTTTGTTAATAACCGTGCTTTTTTTCCCTTTTTTAGGCTAAAAAAAAAAAAAAAAAAAAAAAAATGAACACGACTCTAAATAAAGTCCTACTGAGATCCCACCGTAAAAAGAAGGAGAAGAAATAAAATACATTTATTCTATAAGCCACCAAACCTCTCATTGATCTAGCATAAAAGGTGTCAAGAGGCTGGAACGCTCCCTAATCACCTGTTAGGGACCGTGGTGAGTCACCTTACTGAGCCACCAGGAAGAAAGTAAGACTTCCATGCTTAGTTTATCAGGAGATGGAAAGGAGGGGGGAGTGGAGGGGGGGGGAGGGTGGTCAGGGGGAGAGGTGGAGGGAAAGTGGAGGGGTAAAGGGTGGTACGGGGGGGTAGGTGGAGGGGAAGTGGAGGGGTAAAGGGTGGTAAGGAGTGGTAAGGAGTTGGGGGGGGGTGTATGCTCCTCTGACCCTTGTGTGTGTCGCGGGAGTCCCTAATTACTGAGCGTAAATGGTGGATGATCCCCTGATGCCTCATTGTTCGAGATCCCTTTTGGCCCATCAGGTGTTCGGGAAGAAGGAGGGGAGGAAAAGAGGAAGGAAGAGAGAAAGAGGGAGCGGAGAAGGAGAGAGAGAGAGAGAGAGAGCGAACAGAAGCGGATAAGGAGAAAAGGTAGCTTTTGTTGCACTGAACCCTCGGGGCAGAGGAAGGAAAGGAAGAGAAGGAAGGTAAGAAGGGAAAAGTGGGGAGGGAGGGAAGGAAGGGGAGGGAGGGAAGGAAGGGGAGCAAGGTAGGAAGGGAAAGGTGGGAAGGGAGGTAAGGTAGGGAGATGCTTTGAAGGGGGCTTGGGGGTGGGGAAAGGAACTTACTACCCTGTTGCCGCCGCGCAGTTTTCCCCAAGTCTTCCCTAATTAGCAGAGATGTTTTCCCTTAAAAATATCTCGCCCTTTCATTACCTATTCCTTTGCCCGTAATTAGCAATCTGTCGAGGCTGGACGAAACGGGTTCTCGGCGATAAAGTTGGAAGGTGAAAGGATAGGAGGAGGGGGGGACGCATAGGGGAGGGGGGTAGCTGGTAGGGGGAAGCTGGTAGGGGGAAGCTGGTAGGGGGAAGCTGGTAGGGGGAAGCGGGTGCGGGGAAGGGTTTAATATATTTGTGTGTGTGTGTGTGTGTGTGTGTGTGTGTTGTGTGTGTGTGTGTGTGTGTGTGTGTGTGTGTGTGTGTGTGTGTGTGTGTGTGCGCGTGTGTGTATGTGTGTGTGTGCGCGTGTGTGTGTGTGTGTATGTGTGTGTGTGTGTGTGTGTGTGTGTGTGTGTGTGTGTGTGTGTGTGTGTGTGTGTGTGTGTGTGTGTGTGTGTGTGTGTGCGTATGTTTGCTTGCGTGTGCGAGTGTATGTGCATATGTTTATATGTGTGTGCATGTGAAGATTATGAGAGCAAGAGAGAGAGAGAGAGAGATGAAGAACAGGAATAAGATATAATGCATGTTTAGACAAGGAGGGAGGGGGGGGGGGGGGGTGTACCTAATAATTACACGTCTAGAGGTAATGGCATTTTAGAGACCCCTCTCTCCCCATCTCCAACCGCCCCCCCCCCCTTAGTTAATTCCCAATGTCATTAAGGTCTATAGTTCTTCTCGCTACAAGCTTGTAACAGGCAATAAGAGCCATAAAAGGTTACTCATAAGAGCGAATATTCAACATAATTACACCGGTTATTGGCACTTACGTGATCGGGGCTGCCATTATCATCCTTTATAAGATTATTTTTTCAAATGTCTCTTCTTCTGACGTTTGCTTTATTTCTTTATTTGCTTCTTGCGCTTTTGCACCAATTGCCATCTTCGAAATTAAATCCTATATATTCTTCCTAAAAGCATCATTGTCTATTATATAGGCGATTATCATTCTCATTATATACATTACACTGGTGGACATATGAAAAATAAGTGTTATTATAACACGGAAGCGATTATTCGGAACAATTAATTATAATCTCGTTCAAAAACACTCGCACACACACACACCCACACATACACACGCACACATACACACGCACACATACACACGCACACATACACACGCACACATACTCAGCACACATAACACGCACCCACACCACACAACATCACACACGCACACTCACACGCACACTTACCACACGCACACTACACAACGCACACATACACACACATACTACACACATACACACGCACACATATACACGCCACACGCACACATATACACGCACACACGAACACACGCACACATTCAACGTGCTTTTTTTCCCTTTTTTAGGCTAAAAAAAAAAAAAAAAAAAAATGAACACGACTCTAAATAAAGTCCTACTGAGATCCCACCGTAAAAAGAAGGAGAAGAAATAAATACATTTATTCTATAAGCCACCAAACCTCTCATTGATCTAGCATAAAAGGTGTCAAGAGGCTGGAACGCTCCCTAATCACCTGTTAGGGACCGTGGTGAGTCACCTTACTGAGCCACCAGGAAGAAAGTAAGACTTCCATGCTTAGTTTATCAGGAGATGGAAAGGAGGGGGGAGTGGAGGGGGGGGGAGGGTGGTCAGGGGGAGAGGTGGAGGGAAAGTGGAGGGGTAAAGGGTGGTACGGGGGGGTAGGTGGAGGGGAAGTGGAGGGGTAAAGGGTGGTAAGGAGTGGTAAGGAGTTGGGGGGGGTGTATGCTCCTCTGACCCTTGTGTGTGTCGCGGGAGTCCCTAATTACTGAGCGTAAATGGTGGATGATCCCCTGATGCCTCATTGTTCGAGATCCCTTTTGGCCCATCAGGTGTTCGGGAAGAAGGAGGGGAGGAAAAGAGGAAGGAA
This sequence comes from Penaeus monodon, assembly GCF_015228065.2. Lineage (NCBI taxonomy): Eukaryota > Metazoa > Arthropoda > Malacostraca > Decapoda > Penaeidae > Penaeus > Penaeus monodon. The sequence continues at coordinate 11,932,086 of NC_051402.1, forward strand.
GAGAGAAAGAGGGAGCGGAGAAGGAGAGAGAGAGAGAGAGAGAGCGAACAGAAGCGGATAAGGAGAAAAGGTAGCTTTTGTTGCACTGAACCCTCGGGGCAGAGGAAGGAAAGGAAGAGAAGGAAGGTAAGAAGGGAAAAGTGGGGAGGGAGGGAAGGAAGGGGAGGGAGGGAAGGAAGGGGAGCAAGGTAGGAAGGGAAAGGTGGGAAGGGAGGGTAAGGTAGGGAGATGCTTTGAAGGGGGGCTTGGGGGTGGGGAAAGGAACTTACTACCCTGTTGCCGCCGCGCAGTTTTCCCCAAGTCTTCCCTAATTAGCAGAGATGTTTTCCCTTAAAAATATCTCGCCCTTTCATTACCTATTCCTTTGCCCGTAATTAGCAATCTGTCGAGGCTGGACGAAACGGGTTCTCGGCGATAAAGTTGGAAGGTGAAAGGATAGGAGGAGGGGGGGACGCATAGGGGAGGGGGGTAGCTGGTAGGGGGAAGCTGGTAGGGGGAAGCTGGTAGGGGGAAGCTGGTAGGGGGAAGCGGGTGCGGGGAAGGGTTTAATATATTTGTGTGTGTGTGTGTGTGTGTGTGTGTGTGTGTGTGTGTGTGTGTGTGTGTGTGTGTGTGTGTGTGTGTGTGTGTGTGTGTGTGTGTGTGTGTGTGTGTGTGTGTGTGTGTGTGTGTGTGTGTGTGTGTGTGTGTGTGTGTGTGTGTGTGTGTGCGCGTGTGTGTATGTGTGTGTGTGTGTGTGTGCGTATGTTTGCTTGCGTGTGCGAGTGTATGTGCATATGTTTATATGTGTGTGCATGTGAAGATTATGAGAGCAAGAGAGAGAGAGAGAGAGATGAAGAACAGGAATAAGATATAATGCATGTTTAGACAAGGAGGGAGGGGGGGGGGGGGTGTACCTAATAATTACACGTCTAGAGGTAATGGCATTTTAGAGACCCCTCTCTCCCCATCTCCAACCGCCCCCCCCCCCTTAGTTAATTCCCAATGTCATTAAGGTCTATAGTTCTTCTCGCTACAAGCTTGTAACAGGCAATAAGAGCCATAAAAGGTTACTCATAAGAGCGAATATTCAACATAATTACACCGGTTATTGGCACTTACGTGATCGGGGCTGCCATTATCATCCTTTATAAGATTTATTTTTTCAAATGTCTCTCTTCTTCTGACGTTTGCTTTATTTCTTTATTTGCTTCTTGCGCTTTTGCACCAATTGCCATCTTCGAAATTAAATCCTATATATTCTTCCTAAAAGCATCATTGTCTATTATATAGGCGATTATCATTCTCATTATATACATTACACTGGTGGACATATGAAAAATAAGTGTTATTATAACACGGAAGCGATTATTCGGAACAATTAATTATAATCTCGTTCAAAAACACTCGCACACACACACA
>NC_051402.1:11963486-11978486 GCF_015228065.2 Penaeus monodon
ACGACCCTAATTATTGCCAGCACTACATACCCACTCCACGAAAGCAGCACCGGCATTAACATAACCAAGTTCATAACAAACGCAAATTCACCATCATCCTCACCTTCACTTTCACTTTCACCATTATCACTGTATTATTCTCGTCCTAACAATCCCTCGCTCATTATATTCTCCACTCTGTAAATCCCTCAGCAATCTCCGGTATTAATCCTAACTCTTGGTCATCTGAAACTCGTTCTTTCTATTTATCATTACATTTTAAAGCATTGTGTTCCATGTATATAAACACTAAAATAAAACTTGTACAAGTATGAGATGGGGGGAAGATAACGCAAAACAAACAATAGATAAATAAATAAATAAATAATGGATGAATTTGATCACCAAACATCAGTCATATGATAAGATGTTTGTGTGTGCGTTCGTCTGTTTGAGCGAACGTGTGTTTGATCGATCTAGACGAGCATCGCATCTACCCAGTGCCACATTGACCTCGTTGCAACATCACCGACTTCCCCGTGTATCTTACCTTCTCGTTTCTCTCTTCCTCTCTTTTCGCCGTATCTCCGTCTTTCCATATTTTTTTTGTTTTGTTTGTTTGTCTGTCTATCCCCGTCGCTCTCCTTCTCTTTTTTTCTTTCTCTCTCCTTCTGTCTTTCTTTTTATTTTTTCTTTCCTTCTTTCCTTCTTTCCTTCTTTCCTCTCTCTCTCTCTCTCTCTCTCTCTCTCTCTCTCTCTCTCTCTCTCTCTCTCTCTCTCTCTCTCTCTCTCTATATATATATATATATATATATATATATATATATATATATATATATATATAAACACACATCTTTCTTTGTCTTTTTTTCTCTCTTCTCATTCTCATTCTCATTCTCATTCTCATTCTCATTCTCACACATCACACCACACCACACCACACCACACCACACCACACATCACACCACATCACACCACATCACACCACATCACACCACATCACACCACATCACACCACATCACACCACATCACACCACATCACACCACATCACACCACATCACACCACACCACACCATATCACACCACACCACACCACACCACACACCACACACCACACCACGCAACACCACGCAACATCACACTCACTCTTCTCATTCTCCTTCTCATTCTCATTCTCTCTCTCTCTCCACCTATCTATCTAACTCTGTCTCTTTCTTTCCCGGTCTGTCGCTCTCTCTTTCTTTCTCATTATAATTTTCTCTTCCCCTCTCTCTTTCTTCCCGCATCCTTCTCAGTCTCTCCGATTCCCCTTGTCTTGAATATCAAAACCCTCGAGGCAAGCAAGCAAGTGAGCAAGCACACAACACGAGACCATTTCAACCATTACCTTCATCCCTTTTCTCTACCACCAATCTCCTCTGTCTACCACCTTTATCCTATTCTCCTCCTCCTCCCACCATTCCCGTCTTTCCTTCTCTCTACTACCATTCTCCTCTTTCTGCCACCGTTCCCCTCTCCCCATTCTCCTTTATCTCTCTTCCCATCTCTACTCTGCTTCCTACTCTGCCTTCCCCTGCCTCTCTCTTCTAAGCCGCACTCCCCTTCTCTCCTTCCCCCATCTACCATCCCCCTTGTGCTCCCTTCCCCTCTCCCCTCTTCCCTTTCCCCTTTCCCTATCTTCCCCCTCTCCTTTCCTTCCCTGTCCCCTTTCCCCTCTTCCCCCTCCCCTCCCACGCTCTTACACTGACATCTCTGACACCCCCCCATTCGTCAGCCTCCACGCACCCCTATTCATCTCCGGGTACGTGCAGCCCCGTGGGACAGTGTAATGTTTGCGGGTATCAACACGCGAGATCGGATCCCGGGCGGCGCTGAGGATTCGCCGCCGGAATGGACGCATTTGTTTCCATGGGATAAGCTGCGTGCTGAAAATGCGTCAGATTTTACATGTTCAATATGGCGTGACCGGACAGGGACAGCAACGTGTAAGCATACATGAACACACGCGCATATATCGATAAATAAATAAATAACAAATAGCTTATATAAGTATATATATATATATATATATATATATATATATATATATATATATATATATATATATATATATATATATATATATATATATATATATATGTGTGTGTGTGTGTGTGTGTGTGTGTGTGTGTGTGTGTGTGTGTGTGTGTGTGTGCGTGTGTGTGTGTGTGTGTGTGTGTGTGTGTGTGTGTGTGTGTGTGTGTGTGTGTGCGTCTGTGTCTGTGTATGTGTGTGTGTGTTATTGTGTATGCATATGCATGCGTCCATGCACATTATATATAATCACACCAACGCGCCCATACTCAAATCAGACTGTGTTGCAAAATGCTCAAACCCGCACATACGGAGGCAAACAAACAAACACTTCAAGTTGTAGAGATATCAATAATCCGATGGTAGGAAAGCTGCCTACCCCCCTCCCCTCCTTCTTCTTCTCCTTCTCCTCCTCCTCCTCCTCCTCTTCCTCCTCAGCCGAAGCCCATCCTCCGCTATACTGATCCCCCCCCTCCCCCCGTCCACGATCCTCCCCCACCAACCACTCCCTACCATTACCTTAATCTTAGAGCGGCAGGAGCAGCATTACACAGTTCCTCCCACATTCCCCCTCCCCGTCCCTTCCTTCCGCCCCCCCCCCCGTCCCTAACCTCTCCCTCCCACACACCTCTCCCCCAGCACAGCATCCGGGACCTGTGGCATGCTGATCAATAAACATTAACCATCGCTACCTTGCAATACATCACCCTCGCTGGTATTGGGTGGCGGTGGTGGTGGGGGGTGGGGGTCATGGGGGAGAGCGAGGTGGGACAGAGGTTGCGGATGCAGATGAATTATTGTATACACACTTATATACACGCCTACTGTATATGTATACACACATTGTATATACATCTGTCTGTCTGTCTGTCTGTCTGTCTATATAAATAAATAGATAAATAAATAGATAAATAGATAAATAAATAAATAAATAAATAAATAAATAAATAAATAAATAAATAAATAAATAAATAAATAAAATAAATATATATATATATATATATATATATATATATATATATATATATATATATATATATATATATATATATATATATATATGACGCACACATACACACATAAATAGAGACTGAGAGAGAGAGAGAGACGCAGAGAGAAAGACAGACAGACAGACAGACAGACAGACGGACATGCAGAGGCAAGAGAGAGAGAAAGAGAGAGTGTGTGTGTATATCTGTGTGTGTTTTTACGCGTGTATGTCTTCCCCTTAAAAACAATATGTCTGCCAAATCCTACCTCCCTGCGAATCAATATAAGAGCGGTCCAGACAGAAGGCCAGAGGTACGTACAAACCAACAACACGGCAATCATAAATACGAGTATCTGATGAAGGTACAATATCTGACGCCCAATCTGCCCACCTTAGATCAAAGCCTCAGCCATCCGTAACATTAACGGGCCGGGAAGAGGGGAGAGGGAGTGAAGAGGGAGAGGGGAGAGGGCCGAGAGGGGAAGCGAAACAAGAAGAGGGCTCGAAGTGAGAGAGTAAGAAAATGAAATACGAGGGAGAGGGGAAAGGTGACGCTTAGAAAGAGAGAATTACTAAAGGGAATTAAAAGAAAGATTGATGAAAAGGCTGTGATTGCAAAGATGGAATATGGGATACAATGGTAACAAGATACAAGGAACTGAGAAATAAAACTTATAGGGAGATATAATAACAAACAGAGCATGGAATGGTTGATAGAAAATATAAGATTGAAGCGTAAGATATTATGAAAAGTCGGTGATAAGAATGTAAATCGGTAAAGGATGGGAAATCAAGAGATCAAACAAACTACAAAGGGGAACAAGGGAGGAAGAGACGACAGAAAAGGAAATATATTACATAAGATAAATTTACAGGAAATAATTCAATACGATACTTCTCTTACGATTATCGATATCACAACAAAAATAAGTTAAAATAATTTCTTCAGCTATTAACAAACCCTGATATAAATGTGCAAAATAACATTTTCAAATCTCCACGTGTAGTTACAGAAGAGGTAAATAATAACTAATAATCAGAAGATTTATTAAGAATAAAAGCGTGGGAAATGAAAGCTGAACAAGAAAAGGGGAAAGTGAAAAGAGAGGAGAAAGACAGAGAGAGAGAGAAAAAAAAAACGCAGTTATGCAGCATATCGACAGCCATATTAGATAGGAGGGAATCCTGCATTGATACACGAGATGCATTTGGACTGGTTGATTGAAAAGGAAAAAAGAGAGATGGGGTGGAGAGAGATACGTACTTGTGTTCGATGAGATAGAGTAATGAAAAATAAATTGGTACGCAGGTCAATACGTAATTCGTTAAACATATGAACATGGATGCAATATAAACACACACACACACACACACACACACACACACACACGTATATATATACATATATATATATATATATATATATATATATATATATATATATATATATATATATATATATATATATATATATATATATATATGTATATATATACGTGTGTGTGTGTATGTGTGTGCGTGTGTGCGTGTGTGCGTGTGTGCGTGTGTGCGTGTGTGCGTGCGTGTGTGTGTGCATGTGCGTGTGCGTGTGCGTGTGCGTGTGCGTGTGCGTGTGCGTGTGCGTGTGCGTGTGCGTGTGCGTGTGCGTGTGCGTGTGCGTGTGCGTGTGCGTGTGTGTGTGTGTGTGTGTGTGTGTGTTAGCTGAATATATAAATTATGCACGTACAGAAAATATTAGTAAAAGGAATATATATTATAGATCAAAAGTATAAAAAGCTCGATGGATTTCGAGTACGAAAATGAATACAGAATCTTAAATATAAAAATGATATTTACTGAAATCTATCTATCTTCAGGGTGAACATACAAATCGATCAGAAATACATTATAGACAGAAGGGTAATCGTATATTTAAACAAAAATGTAGATGTAGATATAGTCCCATAAATAAGTCATGATAAAAAGGAATGAAATACCTGATGAATGATGCAAATGGGGGTCTATATAGAAGCTAGATACACGAAAATCAATCACATAGGAAAAGAAAGTCTAAAGGGGAGAGATGAATAAGAAGTGAAAGCAAACGAAGATGATAAACAATGGAAACTAATGAAAAAAAGGTCTTGTGAAAGGGTGACACAGATACGTATGGAGAAGTAACATAAAGTTCCATCTGATCTTCTGGTATGATTCGACATCTAAACAAGCCCGGGATGGGATTGACTACAAACTCAGATATTGGAAAATGCAACAGAGCTGAACATGTTCTGATAATGTAGAATGAGGAGAGGGCATGAAAGGAGAACTGAAAAAGAGGCATAAGCGAGGGAGAGAGAACAAAGACACAGGATGAGAGAAGACTAGTAGATAACTATAAAACGGAGGATAGGAACCAAGAAAGGCGTGTTGATGCAACTTTGAAGAGAGGAAAATGAACGGGAAGAAATGAAAGATTGAGAGAGAGAGAGAGAGAGAGAGAGAGAGAGAGAGAGAGAGAGAGAGAGAGAGAGAGAGAGAGAGAGAGAGAGAGAGAGAGAGAGAGAGAGAGAGAGATTGACAGACATACAGACAGACAGAGAGAGAGAGAGAGAGAAAGAGACGACACAGAGAGAGAGACAGAGTGAGAGAGAGAGAGAGAGGGATTTATATATATATATATATATATATATATATATATATATAGTATATATATATATATATATAGAGAGAGAGAGAGAGAGAGAGAGAGAGAGAGAGAGAGAGAGAGAGAGAGAGAGAGAAAGAGAGAGAGAGAGAAGAGAAGAGAGAGAGAGAGAGAGAGAGAGAGAGAGATGGAGAGACAGAGAGAGAGAGAGAGAGAGAGAGAGAGAGAGAGAGAGAGAGAACAGTGATCTAGTCCTTACAGACTAATCACGGACAGCATGCCATCCAAGCCTGATTGGTGTGATCAGCTTAACGTGAGATTTGATTTCCATTTTCATGTATCAGACGACACATTTTATTTTGATCTATGATTTTCAGGATTTTTATTGTGTGTGCGCGTGTGTGCGTGCACTGGATACTTGTATGGAACTACAGGTGTAATGACACTGTATGATTTTTTTTTCAAAGCCCTTATGATTCTATGTTTTATTGGTGCGTTTCATATAAATTCTCATAATAACAAAAATGTCAGTGTAAAAAGGATAATGGCTGAGAATGATGAAGGTAAAAGAATGAATAAAAATTAAATTGAAAATGATATTAATAAGAATAATGATAGTACTTTTATAATAAGATCACCGACAGAAATAACATTAATTGTATTTGTACTAATAAATAAAATTGATTAGAATGATTATAAAAATCAAAGCAGAAATAGTTATGCAAATAATAATGATGACAGAAATATTGATGATATTAATAATGTTAATACAAGAAAATATAAGAATAATGTTAACCCAAAAATATAATATCATTTTCATTAATGTAATCATAATCATTATCATTATGTATTATCCTTATTACCATAAATGAAAATAAAATTATCATTACTATCATCAGCATTAACAATATCATCATTATCTTTATCATCATTTACATTACCATTATTATTATAAATATCTCTGCTATTTTAATTATCATAACTATCATAATTATCATTATCATTAGTAGTAGTTGTAGTAGCATCTTTGTTATCAATATTACTATTATCATCGTTATTAATTTTGCTATTATCATCACCACCACCATTATTCGCAGCAGTAGTAGTAGTAGTAGTTAATATTAGAGTGATTCATTGTATTCCAAAACTAGCAATAAAAAAAAAACATATTGGCATCACAATGCTGATGGTAATAAGAGGAATGATTTCCATGATAACAACTGCAAGTAAACAGTCAGAAGGTGAGCTTGGCCTGAGCCACATGTAAATGAAATATGGCGGAAGAAAACCGTAGAGTAAATCACGATGCTGCTCTGCATATTATAATTTCAGTGGTATACAAGTTTATCATTTTCATCATACATGCTACAAATATATTAAGATGAAGGAAAAAAACAACAATTCTGAACGTACGATCATCACCGTTTGAAATAACACTTAAATATTTGCCTTGCATATGAGTGGGTATGAACGGCAATCCACTAAAATCCGAAATATCTGATTACATCTGCCATCCTCACAAGACGCAAGATTCGTCTTGGTATAATGGGGCTTTCGAGACTTTGACCCCAAGAGACTGGATACAGAAAATGAACCTGAAAATTTACATCTTTTAAGTTTCACCCTGATCCAAACGAATTTTAAAAAATGTGGAGGGATAAAGGAGGCTATAACCAATAGCCACAAATCAAACTCCCCATCAGATTAATTACGTAAATGAGTGAAGCAGGAAGTAAAAGAAATCTGAATAATCTAATACATTTTTACGACCACGGTGAAAGGAACTGGGGACGGAGACAGGCTGCACCTCAGTAGGTTAGAATGAGCGGTAATAAATTGGGTAAATGGAAGTGGAGGGGGGGAGGGGGGAGGGCCAGCTTACGGATGGGAAGTGAGGGAGAAAGAGGAAACGGGGAGAAGTACAGGAGGACAGAGTAAGAACTGCTACCTCAAAGTGACGTAGTTCAGAATATACAGTACTGACACGAAGGCATTTCTAAATACAGTAAACTAATTCAGACAATTTAAAGAGATCAGATAGTTTAAAAAGAAGTAAAAAAAATATATATATACATATATACCGAATGTACGGAAAGAAAACGACAGGAAAAAAGGAAAATAGCACCGGTTTTGGAGTAGTTGGCACCTCATCTCTGATCTTCCAGGTGGGGCTCGCGGTGATGGAATAACACAATAGCGGAGTCCGGGGAATTCCTGCCATCAACAACCACAAGGGACGTAGAGAGAGGTGGTTGGAGGAGATGAATAGATGGAGGACGGAATGGGCGGAGAGGGAGGGAGGGAGAGAATGAGGGTAAGGTCAGGAGAGGGAGAGAGAAGGAAAGAAAATAGAGGATAAGAGGAAAGGAGAATGATATATAGGAGATGCTTTGGATATAAAAAAATAAAGAAATTAATAGACAAAGACTTAACAAAAAAATAAAAATAACATAATAAAATAAGTAAATACATAAATATAAACAGAAAAAGAAAGGGATGAAGAGAAAAAAAATAAGGGAAACAGAAAGTACGAGACGAAGAAAAGAGAGAGAGAGATAGAGGAAAATAAATACGCAGATGCTATAACAGATTTAAAAAGGAAGCGAGAAAACAGACGGAGAGAGGGGGCAGAAAGAAAGAAAGAGACTGAAAGAAAGAGAGACAGAGAGAGAGGGAGAAGGAGAGAGAAAGAGATAGAGAAAGAGAGAGAGAAAGAGAGAGAGAGAGAGAGAGAGAGAGAGAGAGAGAGAGAGAGAGAGATACACATGCGCCATCAAAACACATAAGCGGATGGGAAACTACTTCTAAAGGCCCTTTGAAGTATAGAGTTACCATAAACTTTATCTCCGCTGGTTATCGAATAGACAAAAAAAGATAAAAAGAACTCTCTAGGGGGAAAAAATATATATTTTTTTCTTTTCAGTTGTTTGTTTGACATGAGATGAAGATAATCACTCTTTTCTGAGGGAGAAATATTCCTCTCTTTGCAGCAGCTCTTTTCATGCCTTTCGTAGTGTGCAACTGGTAAGTGAAAGATTACTAAGCAGATCACATGAGGTAACGGAGAAGATTACGCCCTTCTCCTTTCCCAGAAATCTCTCTTTAGAGATAGAAAAACGTTCTCTATAGTAATATCAAAGCAGGTATTGTACCGACTCACCTGAGCCTCTCCACAGTTCCAGAATCCCCTCTTGCTTTTCTTTTACTAGAGCTGACTATTTTTTCCTTTCTTTTTTTGTTACGGTAAAATCCCTCCTACCCTAAGTACTTACCTTTCAAAAGCCTAATTCAGGCTCTTCAAAGGACAGAAAAAAAATATATATAATATTTAGTATCCCTAATACAAGCAGATATATTTTGAATTGAAATACACATGAGGGATGGCCATCATGTATTAACATGATGCTTGCAAAATAATTAATGTAAGTGTATAAAAAGATACATGTACACTTTTGGAATAATATATGCCTTTGCATGCATGCATGCATACATGCATGCACACACACACACACACACACACACACACACAACACACACACACACACACACACACACACACACACACACACACACACACACACACACACACACACATATATATAAATATATATATAGATAGATAGATAGATAGATAGATAGATAGATAGATATACATACACAGACATACACATACACATACACATACACGCACAGACACACATACACACACACATACACACACATACACACACATTATATATATATATATATATATATATATATATATATATATATAGTATATATATATATATATATATATATATATATATCTATATATATATATAGTATATATATTATATATATATATATATATATATATATATATTATATATATATATATATATATATATATATATATATATATATATATATAATATATATATATATATTATATTTATATATATATATACATATATATATTTATATATATATATATTATATATTATATATATATTAATAATATATATTTATATATATATATATATATATATATATAATATATATATAGATATATTATATATATATATATATATATTATTTCTATATATATATATAATTTATATATATCTAATATATATTATATATATATAATATATATATATATATTATATATATATATTATATATCATATATATATACTATATTATATATTTATATATAATATATATATAATATATATATTATATATATATATATATATATATAAACATGAATTACTTACCCTCCCCTTTAATAATCGGATAATTAGTGCTGCATCACAGACTTACCTGTAAAAGAAAGAAGTAATGTTAATATCAACGATAATATGTTATGCTATCATATAAAAAAAAAAATGTTACATGCATATATCATATATGCCTGATGCTAAATCATAGCGCCTTCTTTGGTATAAAGAATATGTAAGCGTTCTTCCATAAACGGGTACTAAAATTTACTATTCATTTTATTCAAAGAACCTAGCTAAACTATATATTCTAGGTACCAAACAAAATATATTTTCTAAGTCCCTAGTTCAAAATTGTAAATCAACTGCTATTGCTATTGTCTCCTCTCTTTCTCTTTCTCTTTCTCTTTTCCTTTCCCTTTCTCTTTCTCTTTCTCTCTCTCTCTCTCTTTCTCTTTCTTGTTCTCTCTCTTTCTCTCTTTTTTTTTCTTGAGTTGTTTAAAACGCAAGACATTTACCATAACAACAATTAGGACGGCTTTTGAATAAGTTTTGATCACACAACTATCTCCTTTCTGTCACTACGGCAATTTCATGGTGAGTTGGGTAAAGTTTTCATCACTAGCTTGTTTTGCACTTATTATGATTTTCACTATTATTCTTGATATACATTACTCATCATCATCATCATTATTATTCCTACTGGCATTATTAGTCTTATCATTATTTGTATTACTATAATTATCATCATCATTGTAATCATTATCATTTTTATTAGCATTTTATTAGTATTGTATTTATTGTATTGTATTGTTGTATAATGTAATATAATACAATATGTTACATTACATTACATTTCATTATATCATATTATATTATATTGTAAATATAATAATAATTATAATCATGATCATAATCAAAATTATAATTACAACAATAATGCTGATAACATTTATAATAATAATAACTATTATCATTATTATTATAATTATTATAGTTATCATAATTATCATAACCAATATATCTCTTATAACAATTACAATTATTATGAATTATCATTCTCATAATAATCATAACTATAATAACTATAATAACTATAAAAAATAAAAACTATAAAAAAACTATAGTTATTATATTATTAATAGTAATAATCATAATAATGAGAATCATTTAATTAATCATAATAATCATCATAATTACTATAGTTATTATTACTATTATTGTTATTATTATTATTATTATCATTATTATCATTATTATTATTATTACTATTATTATCATTATTATCATTATTATTACTATTATTATTATTATTATTATTATTACAGTCACTTTAAGCATATAATTTCATTTTCATTTTCAATTTTAATTTCATTTTCATTTTCAATGATAATGATAATGATTATGATAATGCTCATTTGCATCATGATCATCAGTATTGTTTATATTATTATCATTAGCATTAATATCATAATCATTTTCATTATTATTACTAGTAGCATTACTTTTATCAGTGTCATTACTTCTCTTATTCGTAATCTTATTATCCTTACTATTATTATTATCATTATTATTACTGTCTTTATTAAGATCATCGTTATTATTTTCGTTGATGTAATAATAAAATTAACAATGAATGCAGTTACTATAACCATTATCATTATCATTATCATTATCATTATCATTATCATTATTATCATCATTATCATTATTCATTATCATTATCATCATCATTATCATTATCATTACCATTATTAATATTACCATTACTATCATTATCAAAATTAGTTTTACTATTATTATTATAAATTTTAAAAAATAATTTTCGTTTGATTATTAGCTTTTCATCTGTCTTCTTTTGTGTTTCTCAACTTTCTTCTTACAATTATCATAATTATCATGGGAAATAATATCACTAATGCAAAGTTTCTTTAAGCATATTGATATAAGCATCACAACTATTACCATACTGTTATTTATATGGAAATCACTTATCATCATGCTTAGTATGTTAACATTTCCCCTTCCCTTTTTTGTAAACATCTGTAATTTTGAATACGTTAAAAAAAAAGAAAATCTCTATCTCATTTTCCCAAACACGGTATTAAGTTCCTTACCTCCTCACTGAGACCACGATGAAGAAAACTCATCAAGCGTCACTTTGAGGAAAACCAGCGACTGTGAGGAGACCGAGACACGAGGGAGAGAGGGAGAATAAGGAAGATGAGATGAATAAAAAAGAAAAAAAAAGAAAAAAAAAAGTTTGAGAAAAAGTATGGATGTTAACCGACCTTCACAACTGCGGTAAAGTGACTCCGTGGATTTCGTCTGATGTTATAAATTTCTTAATTTGAGATAAGTCCGGGGTTCCTGAACCGAAAATCCGCAATCAGCTGAGGTAAAATTCTCCTGTTTCAAGTCTAATTTCCATAAGTGAAAAGAAGAATACAGGAATATCTTTGTTGTGATTTTTTATGGGTGTATGTGTCTTTTCTTTTTTTTTTTTTTTTTCTTATCATTTTTCTTTTCTGTACATATAGGTCGACATATATTTTTGCGTCTATGAACATGAACATTTATACACACACAGACACACACACACACACACACACACACACACACACACACACACACAACAGATAGAGTAGATATATAGAGAGAGAGAGAGATTTGAGAGAGAGAGAGAGATAGAGAGAGAGAGAGAGAGATAGAGAGATAGGGAGGAGTAGAGAGGATGAGATGAGAGAGAGAGAGAGAGAGAGAGAGAGAGGAGATAGAGATAGAGAGAGAGATAGGAGGAGAAAAAGAGAGAGATAGAGAAGAGAGAGAGAAGAGAGATAGAGAGAGAGAGAGAAAGAGAGAAGAGAGAGATAGAGAGAGAGGGAGAGGAGAGAGAGAGGGAGAGAGAGAGAGAGAGAGAGAGAGAGAGAGAGAGGAGAGAGAGAGAAAGATAGAAGAGAGAAAGAGAGATAGAAGAGAGAGAGATAAGGATAGAGAGAGATAGAGAGAGAGAGAGAGATAGAGGAATAGAGAAGAGAGAGGAGAGAGAGATGAGATGAGAGAGAGAGATAGAGAGATGATGATATATGATATGATAGAATGAGAGAGAGAGATAGATAGAGATAGAGAAGAAATAGATAGAAGAGAGAGAAAAATAGAGAGAGAGAGAGTATATATAGAGAGATAGATAGAGTGAATAGAAGAGAGAGATAATGAAGAAAAGATAGATAGATAGATAGAGAGAGAGAGAGAGAGAGAGATAGAGAGAGAGAAGATAGAAGAGAGAGAGAGATAGAGAGAGAGAAGATATAGAAGATGAGAGAGAGAGAGCAGAGAGAAAGACGATAAGAGAGAGAAGAGAAAGAAGATAGAGAGATAGAAGAGAGAGAGATAAAGAGAAAATAGAGAGAGAATAGAGAGAAGGAGAAGAGAGAGAGTATGAGAGAGTAGAGAGATAGATGAGAAATATATATATATAGAGAGAAGATAGATATAGAATATAGTATATATATATAGATAGATAAGATATATATAGAGATATATATATAAGTATACATGAGAGATCTAGATAGATAGAGAGAGAGAGATATATATATAGAGATAGAATAGAGATATATATAGATATAGAGAGAAAATACTAATAGAGATATATGATGATATATATAGAGATATAATATAGAGTATAAGATAATATGATATAGAGACATAGAAAGATAAGAAGAGAGATAGAGAGAGTATAGATGAGAAGTAGATAGAGAAGAGAAACAAATAGAAGAGTAGATATGTGATAGTATACAGATATAGATATATATTATAAATATAGAGATATAAATATAGATAGAGAGAGAAAATATGATCGATAATAGAAAATAGATAGAAGAGAGAGAGAGATATATATAAATATAGATATAATGTAATATAGAGAAATAGATATATTATATATATTATAGATATATATAGTATATAAGATAATATAGTATAGATAGAGATAGTATAAAGATAATTTATATGAGTAGATATAGAAGAGATAGTATGATATAGATGATATATATATAGAATATATATAGAAGAATAGATAATATAGTATCTATATGGATATGATATATATATATATATATATATATAGATATATGATGAATAGATATAGAGAGATATAGAGAGAGGTAGAAGAGAGAGGTAGAGAGAGAGATAGATATAAAATAGATATATAAGATATATATAGGATAAAATATAGATATATATATATATATATATAGAATGATATATAGATATATATAATATAGAGAATATAGATATAGATAGTATAATATGATAGAGATATAATATATATATATATATATATATGATATGATAGATATTATAATCTAAGAGTGAGAAATGAAATAATATAGAGAGATAGATGATATATATAGATATATATATATAAGTAGAGTAGATAAGAGATATAGATATTACTATAGATATGATATAATAGAGATATAATAGATATATAAATATATATATAGATGAGTGAGAATGAGAGAGATAGAATAGAGTAGATATATAGATGATAGATATAGATAGAATATTAGAGATAGATATATGATATATATAGAGATATAGAGATGATATAGTATATATAGAGATGAAGAATAGAGAATAAGAGAGATAGATATATAGATATGATAAGAAGATAAGAGATAGAGATAGAGAGAGATAGATAGATATATATATAAAGATATATATTAGAGAATATAGATATATATAGATGATAAATATAGTATAAGTATATAGTAGAGAGATATAGATAGAGATAGGAGAATATAGATAGATAAGAGTAGATATATATGTATACAAGAGGGTAGTAGATGAATAAATAGATAGAGCATGTATAAGGATATATATATAGATAGATATATAGTAGATTGAGTATAAGAGGGTAAGAGAGATATAGATAGAGATATATGAAGAATATATGAGTATATAGAGATATATAAATATATAAAAATAGATTGATATATAGAGTTTATACAGATATATATTAATATATGTAATAGATATAGAGATAGTAGAGAGAGTAGGTAGTAGATAGATATATAGAATATATAGAGATAGATATATTGAGACATATAGTATAGATATAGACATA
>NC_051402.1:12005986-12013486 GCF_015228065.2 Penaeus monodon
ACTGATTATTCAAAACTGCAACTTTACTTCTTTCTCTTGCCGCGGCCATTGCCTCTCCCGAACCTGGACTCTGGCGGTGGTGTGTGCTTGTTCCTGCGCGCGCCTGTACCCGTTAGGTTTGTGTGTGTTTGTATCTTGGTGTGTTTGCTTGTGTGTGCGTATTTATGATTTAGATTTGCTTGTGATTCTTATTTAGATTTGGTTTTTTTGCTTGTGTGGCGTATTTATGATCTGAGGGTTGCTTGTGCGATTTATTATGATTTTTTGTGTTTTTTGTGCGATTTTTTTTATGTTTTGGGTTGTTTTTTGTGTGTGCGTATTTATGCTTCGGTGGGTTTTTTGTGTGCCTTTTGTGTGTGTCTCTGTATCTCGGTGTAGTCGTTCATGTGTGTACTTGGTCTCGCATGTTTTGCTTGTATGTGTGTGTGTGTGTGTGTGTGTGTGTGTGTGTGTGTGTGTGTGTGTGTGTGGTTGTGTGTGGTTTAAAATTTTTATAGACAAATGTATGTTGTGCATCATGATGTAATATGTAGACAACAAAATTAAAATTTAATATGTACGTACAAAAAAAAGAATTTGCTTAAAAAATTTTACTAATTTTCAGTAATTCCCATACCAGTTGCTCCTGTTAATAACAATGGAAGGGTACAGATTATAACAAATATAACAGTGGTGCAGTTCTAATAACATTTTAACGGCGGTTGGCAGGGCTAGATGATATATTAGTTGTTTTTTTTTTCTACAGATATACATAACAATGTATAGGGATTTAGAGTATTGTTAGTATGATATCATTCATGGAAAATATACGATCTCTGTGTAATTATTCGATGAAAAAATAATTAGCATATTTTTTCTGATTTTGTGAAGGAAAACCCTTTCCTCTGATAGTCATTAACTATTCAGATAAAAGTATATAAGAGATCAGACTTTTTACTTTCGATATTTAATTAATAGTAATGGTGAAGTATTCAGGTACTGCATTGTATTCATTCCCTTTCTCTGTCTCTGTTTCGTCTCTCTCCCCCCTCCTCCCCCCCCCTCTCTCTCTCTCCCTCTCTCTCTCTTTCTCTTTCTCTCTCTCTCTCTCTCTCTCTCTCTCTCTCTCTCTCTTTCTCTTTGCCTAACTTTCTCTGATTTTGCCCTTGTCTCTATTTTACGTATGTGTCTGTAAATACCGTGCGTGAAATTTTTATGTTGTATTTTATATTAAAATTATATATAATATATATATATATATATATATATATTATATATTATATATATATTATATATATTAATTTGTTTTTTTTTTTTACCATCTTTTCATTCCACTGCAGTTTTCTATGCCTCTCCCTTTTATTATTGAAAGGTTTTTGGGTATCCAACCTTACCGTTTGGATGCCCCTTTAATAACCGCGGTGGCGCACTACCACTTAGCCCCGACGGCGCTTCCCGACAACACCTCCCTTTTTTGTTTTTCAAGGCCCCGAGATAGGCTCGAGCCTGGGGGAGCGCAAACTTTTTTTAAAACTCCGTTAGGGGGAATTGAATTCGGGGACCCCCAGATTGGGACCCGTGCTCAACCACTGCACCAAAACGGATTTATAATAATTATAATATATATATTATTATAATATATATAATATATTAAATTTTAAATATTTATATATATGTATTATTATATATGTATAATATTTTATTCACCACACACACACACACAACACACCACACACACCCCAAAAAACCACACACACACACAACACAACACACACACACACACACATTAATATATTAATATATATATAAATATATAATATAATAATATATTTATATAAAAAATTTTAGGTAATATAATAATATACTAAACTTTATATATATATATATTTTAATATTAATTATTAAAATATAATATATATATAATATAGTTATATATAATATATAATAATTTTTAATATATAATTTTAAAAATATATATTAATATATTATATATTATATATATATATATATAATATATATATATATATATATATTAATTTTAAAATATATAAAATTATATATATGGGGCCGGGGTGGCCGAATGGTTAGAGCGTCGGACTCAAACTGTCACAGGGAAATCGAGTTGGGGGTTTTTCGAGTCCCCGACCGTCGCTTTTGTTTCCCTTAGGAAAGGGAAAATTTCCCCTCGATTGCCTACCTAGCCACTGGGGGACCAAGCCCGCCCAAGTCAGTCCCGGGGTAAATAGAGTTTGACCGATAAAAACACCGGGCGGAAAAGGAAATGGAAAACCCCGTTAAATTTCCCAAGAAAAATAGGGAAAGCCCATGATGTAAAAGCCCGGGGGCCGAAGGGTTTTAGAGCGTCGGCCCCAAAGATGCCGACGGCAATCTGAGTTCAAGAGTTCGAGTCACCGGCCGGCGCGTTGTTCCCTTAGGAAGGAATTTCACCTCGAAGCCCCCTAGCCAGGGGGGCCAACCACCCAATCAGGGCGGTCCCAAGCCCGGATAAAATAAGAGGAAGTTACCTAAAAAGGTAACACCGGCATTTCCCCGGGGAAAAGGGAAAACTGGGACCCTACCCCGTATCACTCCAAGAGCATCACAACGTAAAATGCAATTGAGTACATGTGGACCACGGCGGTCGACATAAAACCTACCGTTAAATGATGATATATAAAATATATATAAATAAATATATATATTATATATAGATACATATATATTATATTAAAATTATATTTTATATATTTTTTTTTAACGGGGGTTCATATCTGAGCCCCCGGGGGTCAAGCAGATACTTGTTTTATTTTTCATGTTGGATGCTTTTGGAGTGAGTACGTGGTAGGGTCCCCCGTTCCTTTTCCCCGGAGAGTGCCGGTGGTACCTTTTAGGTATTTTCTCTCTATTTTCCGGGCTTGGGACCAGACTTGACTTGGGCTGGCTTGGCCACCCAGTGGCTGGTAGGGAATCAAGGGGAAGTTCCGCCCAAGGAACAACGCCGGTCGGCGACTCGAAACCCCCGAACTCCCAAATTTCCGCCGCGACGTTTGAGTCCGACGTTCCAACCATTTGGCCACCCCCGGCCTTGACGATCGGGCTTCCCTGATTTTTTTCTTAGCAATTAGAGCGGTGGTTTGCCATTCCCTTCCGCCCCCTGTTTTATCAGTCACCATCTCTATTTACCCACATGATTGAGTTGGTTTCCACCCATGGCTAGGAGGCAATCAGGTGAAGTTCCTTTCCCAAAGGAAAAAACGCACGGCCGGTGACCGAAAACCCTCGAAATAAATTTCCTCGTGACCCTCCCGAGTCCGCGCTCTAACCATTCGGGCCCCCGCGGCCCCCATATTATATATTATTATATATAATTTTAATATTAAATAAAAATATATATTTTTTAATTATTATTATATATAAAATTTATATATTATATAAGTATTTATATTTGTTTATATGTATAATTTTATATATATACGTTATATTAATATTATATATATATAATATAAAATATATATTATAAATTAAAATATAATATAATATAATATTATATATATATATAATATATAAAATTTTATTATATAATTTTTATATATATATATATAATTTTTAATATTTTAATATATTAATTTAATTTTATATTATATTATTATTATATTTAAAATATATATATTATATATATTTATATATATAATTTTATATATTATATATATATTTATATATATATTTTATATATATTAATATATTAATATATATAATATATATTAATATATATATTTTTAAATTTATATTTTTTACACACACAACACACAACACCACACACACACACAAAACACAACCAACACACATATATTATTTTTTTTTTTTATATTTTTATTTATATTTTATATATATTATATTATAAAATTTTATAAATATATATAATTTATAGGTTATATAATATATACCTATTATATATTATTTTTATATAATATATTATATTTTAAAATATATTATATAATATATATATATTATATATAATCATATATACATATATATGTATATATAATGAAAATTTTTTTTATATAAACCCTATTTTTTTAAAAATTTTTAGGGTAATAATATAATATTCATATATATAACATATATATGTAATATATATATATTTATAATATTTTTTATATATAATATATATATTTTTATATAACAATATATGTATAATATTGAAATTATATTATTATCCCTATATAAATTTTTTACATATAATATATTTTATATATAAATATATATAAAATTTTTATATATATAATATATATATATTTTTTTATAAAAATATTATACAATTTTATATGTAACAAGGGGAGAATAGAATGAATATCTTCCAAAAAACAAGGATGTATTTACCCGGTTTCGATTGCTTTCGTCAGAAAAAAACATGAAAACTCATGTATTTCTGCAAAGACCAATCGAAAACCCGGGCAAATCATCCTTTTATTTTGAAGATATTCATTTTCATTCAAACCCGTCTAATTTGTCAAAATGAATACGGTTCATATATATATATATATTATAATATATATATATATAATATAATTATATATATATTTTTTACAATAAAATATATATATAATATATTTTTTATAAAACAAATATTATATATATATATATATATAAATAATTTTATATATAAAATTTTTTATATAATTATATATATATATTATATATAAAATTTTATAATAATATATAATATATATTATATATATATAATATATATATATATATATAATTTATATATATTTATATATATATATATATATTATATATATTATATATATATATATTATATATATTTTATTATATTATATTATATATATATATATTTTATATATATATAATTAAAATATTTATATATATTTATTTAAAATTTATATAATATGTGTGTGTGTGTGTTTTGTGTGTGGGTTTTTGTTTTTTGGGGTGGGATGTTGTGTGTATGTGTGTGTGGTGTGTGTGTGTGTGTATATGTTGGGGTGTTTTTTGTGGTTGTGTGTGTGTGTGGTGTTGTGTTTTTTTTTTTTATTTTTGTGTGTTTTGTTGGGGGTTTTGTGTGGGTGTTGTGTTGTGTGGTGTGTGTGTGTTGGGGTTGTGTGGTGTGGGGTTTTTTTTTTGTGTGGTGTGTATTCTCACACTCCCCTTTTCAAGTACTTACCAACAATCGGATTGCATAATCCGACCTCCCTCGCAACGGCGACGACCCAAAGAAAACATGAATAGTATCACCGCAGCTCCACTATGCGCACAGGAAGCAAAACGCGACGACCGTCATAAAAAGTAGAACCAAAATTTTCCCCATTTGTAATTCGTTGCTAGAGACCAAATTCATGAGATTCTGATGATTCTCTTTTGTTTCACTTTTACCCACACATTCTACTTCCATTTTAAGGGGTAAAGGCCAGTAGTGCAGGCCATTTGAAAATGAATTATGTTCAGTTTTTTTTCTTGTTTTTTTCAAATTTATTTAGTAAGTTTATTTTCTATTGTTAAATTTTATACACATATCCATATTCAACATATTTTGAAACAAGGGGTAAACAACTACACACCCACACCCACCCACACACACACACTCACACACCCACACACAACACACACACACACACACACAAACACACACATTTATATATTTGCGTGTGTGTTTTGGGTGTTTTTTGTGTGTGTGTTTTTGTGGTGTGTTGTGTGTGTGGTGTGGTGTGTGTGTGTGTGTGGTTTTTTTGTATGTGTGTTTTGTGTGTGTGTGTGTGTGTATAATATATTTATTAATAATATATATTTATATATATATATATATATAATATAAAATATATATATTATATATAATAATATATTATAATATATATAATATTCATCTAAAAAAACCCAAACATCAATACGACTATATAATCTAGACATGTAAACATTGTAGAGAAAGGCAACTCGAAAGGGAATTCCATTTTTTTTCACTTTTTTAATGTTTGAAAAAATCTGTCAACTTTTAATAGGCAATTTCGGACTTCTTTTTTTACGCCTAAATGTGCGTTGCTTTCTCCTTTGAAGCTACATATGTAAAAAAAAAAGAAAGAAAAAAAGAAGGAAAAAAAAAAAAGGAATTTAAGCATATATTTCCTTTAATTCGAAATTACTTCAGTGTGAAAATGCGTTGGAGAGACGAAAAGTGTTAATATATATATTTTGTTTTTTGTTTTGGGAAAATTTTTTGTCAGGTCTTGTTTGTTTTGTTTTTTGCCTGCTTCTTTTTTTTTCTCTTTTTTTCTCTTTTTTTTTTAATACACGTCTATTTGAATGCGTGTACGTAAACAGTACTTGAAATTGAAACATGTGTATTACAAAGACTAGAATTATATGACCAAAAAAAAAAAAATAAAGAAAAAGAAAAAGAAATAATAAACGGCAAAAATAAAAGAAATCAATACGCATTACGTGATTCTAAACTATTGATTAAATCCCGCAAAGGTCCTTAAAATAATAGTCGTAAGAAAAACGGAGCAAAACCTAGACAAGAGAAGGAGGGCAATGGAGGAGACCAGAGGAGAGGGGAGAGGGAGAAGAGGGAGAGGGAGAGGGAGAGGGGGAGGGGGGAGGGAAGGGAAAAGGGAGAGGGGGGAGGGAGAGGGGGGGGGAGGGAGGGGAGAGGGAGAGGGGTGAGGGGGGAGGGGAGGGGAGGGAGAGGGAGAGGGGAGAGGGAGGGGGGAGGGGGGAAGGGGGGAGAGGGAGAGGGGGAGGGGGAAGGGAGGGGGAGGGGGGAAGGAGAGGGAAGGGGAGGGGAGAGGGGAGGGAGAGGGGGGAGGGGAGAGGGGTTAGGGAAGGGGATAAGGGAAGGGAGGGGGAGAGGGGAAAAGGGGGAAGGGAAGGGAGAAAAAAAAGGGAAAGAGGGAAAAGAGGGGAAAGAGGAGGGGAGAAGCCCGGGGGGGGGGAAAAAAGGGAGAAAACCGGGAAGGGAATGAGAGGGAGGGGAAAGGGGGGGAGGGGGGAAGGGGGAAGAAGAAGGGTTTTTTTTAACGGGAAAAAAAAGAGCAAGAAGAGAAATAAGAAAGGAGGGAGAGGGAGGGGTGGGGAGGGGGAGCTTGTGAGGGTTTATTCAAATTATTCCAAGCTAGAAGGATCCTCTGTGAACCACCGCGAATTGCGCAGTGAACTGTTCAACGCGGGGTTCGATAATAAACAGAGAAAGGTATGAGAGATGGAAATCAAGGCAGCAGATGTACTCAAGAAAAGGGAATTTTAAAAAGAGGTTTTTTAAAATTTTATATATATAATAATATATATATATTATAATATTTTAAAATATATATATATATATATTTTTATATATATATTGTATGTTTTGTTGTTGGGGGTGTGTTTGTGTGATAGTGATAATGGCTACATTGCAACATATTAAACCGACGCTAATCATGAAGCTAAAGCGACAAGTTAAGCAAATGCAAAACAAATGCGATAATGATAGCTGTCCCAAAGCGTAATACCCTCGGACATATAGAGAAATTG
>NC_051402.1:12015986-12025986 GCF_015228065.2 Penaeus monodon
TTGAACTGTATGTGCGCTACTGAAAGGATATTTATGTGTCTGTCTATACATACACACACACGCGCGCGCGCGCGTTCACAAGTGAGTGTGTGTGTGTGTGTGTGTGTGTGTGTGTGTGTGTGTGTGTGTGTGTGTGTGTGTGTGTGTGTGTGTGTGTGTGTGTGTGTGTGTGTGTGTGTGTGTGTGTGTGTGTGTGTGGTTGTGTATATGTGTGTGTGTGTGTGGTTGTGTATGTGTGTGTGTGTGTTCGTGCTTGTATGGTTGTGTGTGTATTTGTGTGAATGTAAACCTGTATGTATCTTTGTATACTTTGGCGGTGAGTTTAATATTTACAGTTTATATAATATCTTATTTAATAGAACAATGGCGCATTTTTTTTTATATCTAATTACGCGTTTTTCATCATTCAGTTCCCATTAGTATCGCCATTGCAGTTATCCCTACATTTACTACCATCATCCCTAATATCTTTGTTATTAAAACAAATTCCTAATCGCAGCACTATGGACACATTGTTTCACTATCTTGCTTTCGTTTTCATCACCAATGTAGACTAATCAATACGTCATATCACAATTTTATTGTTGTCATCATGATTATCATGATTAGTTTACATTTCCTCCCCCCCCCCCTCTCTCTCCCCGTTATCATTGTCATTACCGTCATCATTTACATAATCAGTAGAGGTGGGCAACATTGCATTCTCACTATCATCATCATCATCATTACGTCCTTCATTACTGATGCAGACTCGTCATATCAACACATTTCTTATAATTTTCTCCTCCTTATACAAAGGATCAGTACGCATAGGCATAATTGCATTATGACTATCATTATCATCACCGCGTCCTTCATTACTAAGGCAGACTCATCATACCAACATATTTATTATCATTTTTTATATTATGGTATACTCCCCTCTCCTTCGCTTCTCGTTCGTACATCTTGTTCATTGAGCGTTTCCCTTTGATATCATTTTTATTTTCTCTGGTCCTCTCCCACTCCCTTCATTATCCTGATATCCCTTCCTCCTGGATTTCGAAAACAGATTTTGATCTTACATTTATTTATTTCGATTTGTCATATTTTTTCGTTGATTTTCCTCTACGCGTTATTCAAGATTTGTGTTCACCATTTATTTCGTTTCTATTGCTCTACATTTGCCTCTCGTTTATCGTCTTGTGTGTGTGTGTGTGTGTGTGTGTGTGTGTGTGTGTGTGTGTGTGTGTGTGTGTGTGTGTGTGTGTGTGTGTGTGTGTGTGTGTGTGTGTGTGTGTGTGTGTGTGTGTGTGTGTGTGTGTGTGTGTGACTTTCTTTCTGTCTGTCTGTCACTTTTCTCTCTCTCTCTCTCTCTCTGTCTGTCACTCTTCTCTCTCTCTCTCTCTCTCTCTCTCTCTCTCTCTATATATATATATATATATATATATATATATATATATACATATATATATATATATATATATATATATATATATATATATATATATATATATATATATATATATATATATATATATACCTTCCTTTCCTTTGCTCCCCCTCTCTCCCAAAATCTCCATCCAATTCTTCCTCTCCCCTCATCCTCCCTTAATCTCCCTTTCTCTCGCGTCCATTCTTCCCTCTCCCCTCCCCCTCCTCCCCCACCACCGCACCACTACCTACTTCCTTTCATGCTCTCATCCTAAGCCATAGCTCTTAGTCCTCAGACATGAATTTTCCATTAAATTACTGATCACGACATTTCCTCAATGTCTAACAGGCGTCGCTGAGAAAATGTAGACCATTCAAACCTATATATATTCTCCCGCCAGCGCCTCGACGTCGTGGTGCTGAGGGGTAGGGGGTGTGGGGATGGGGGTGAGGGGATGGGGGTGAGGGGATGGGGGTGAGGGGATGGGGGTGAGGGGATGGGGGTGAGGGGATGGTGAGGGGATGGTGAGGGGTTGGGGAAGTGGAAGAGGATAGTAAGGGGATGGTGAGGGGATAGTGAGGGGATTCTGAGGGGTTTGGGGAAAGGGAGGAGATAGGAAGGGGATGGTGAAGGGATGGTGAGGGAAATGTTAAGAGATAGTGAGGGGGGATGGGAGCGGAGGAGGAGGTATTGAAGGTTATGAAATAGTGGGGGGGGGGGGGGGGAATGCGAGAGTGTATTGGAGCTGGGGGTTAAGGCATTTTGAAGAGAAGTTGTCCATGGCAGTTGTGGTAAAGAAGGGAGATAGTGGAGTTGTGGGTTTTGAAGAGGAGGTATTAGGTTGTTGTGGGGATGGCGAGGGGTGAAGAGTAGGAAGGGTATCAGGGTGGTGTGGGAAGAGGAAGATGAGGCTCAGGGTTGGGGATCCGGGAATATGAGGTAATGGGGTAAGGGAACTGTAGGATGGTGTCGGGAGAATGAGTACGTGGATGTGCGTTGTGGGGATGGCGAGGGGGAAGAGGTAGTAACATAGCGGTTGTGTGTGTTGGGGGGGAAGGGAGCATGGAAAAGAGATGACACGTATTAAGTTGTGGGTTGGGGGTTTATGAGGAAGGGGGGAGATTGTATCGGGATGGGAGTTTAAGGTTGGGGGTGAAGAATTGTAGCAGCGAGAGTAAGTGCGAGAAAGAGGTGGGGAAGAGGGGGGAGGGGAATGGCTGAGAAATGGGATGGGAGGTGAAAAGAAAGATGGAGGTGATGGGGAAGTGGGAAAAGAAAGGAAAGCTTGAGGTGAAGGGGAAGGAGGGAGGAGAAAGAAAAGATGAGGAAGGAGGGAGGTGTGAGGGGTGATGAGGCAGTGTATTATGAGGAGGCGACGGTTCTTATCAAGGCATGCAGGAGTTCGGTAAAAGTTTAATGAGAGAAAAGGACGATTAGCGTATAGGAAAAAAAGAGAAAAAAGAAAGAAAAAAGAAAAAAAGAAGAAAAACGAGTGTTGAAAATGAAAAGTAAGCTCTGGTGAAGATTATGACGTGAATATGAAGAAAATGAGGGAGAAATGGAACGAGGGTGAGGCTTGGTGTGAAGTTCTCTCCTCGATGATGAATGTGACGATGATGGAGGAGAATACGGAAAAATGGATGAGGGGAAATGGAGAAAGCTGGAAGGGGGAAAAAAGACTATTTTAGATTAAGACAGTAAAAACGGCAGCAGCAACAGATACGACAAATACGAAATTGTTTTGTTAGGAAGAAGAAAATATGGAAAAGAAGAGAAAAGACAGAAAGAAGAAGATAAGCGGCAAATAACAATAATGAAATAGAATAGGTAGAGTTTCCCATTCAGATTATATATAAACACCTTCTAGATAAAAAGAAATTTGGAAATTGAAAATTCACGGAAGCTATGATTACAGAAAAAAAATACAAATGGTAAAACTAACATGTAACAAAGGAAATAAAGATGGAAGGAAAAGATCCCACAAAAAAAAAAAAAAAAAACGGATGAGATATGAAACTATAAAACAACAAAAAAATTATAATAAACACAAAC
This sequence comes from Penaeus monodon, assembly GCF_015228065.2. Lineage (NCBI taxonomy): Eukaryota > Metazoa > Arthropoda > Malacostraca > Decapoda > Penaeidae > Penaeus > Penaeus monodon. Next base: position 12,019,453 of record NC_051402.1, read on the forward strand.
CGAAATAAAGCATAGAAAAGGGAAACCGAGGATGGAAAGGGAAAGAGTCCCATAGAGGAGGAAGTAAATTAATTAAGAGAAGGCAGCATATTTTTCACGGTCATCCTAATGACTGAGACTCCCCCTCCCCCTCCCCCTCCCCTTCTCCCGCCAGCCTTTTAACGTCCTCCTGAGAAACCCAAAAGCAACATCTGGGAAGCCTTTCATATCCTGAGGGATGTAGAGTGTCGAAGGCGGTGCGAGAAAGGAGGAAAAAGGAGGAGGAAAAAGAGGAGAGGGGGCAGGAGGAAAAGGAGGTGGAGGTCGAGGTAGAAGATGGGGGGAATAAGGAGGAGGAGGAGGAGGAGGAGGAGGAGGAGGAGGAGGAGGAGGAGGAGGAGGAGGAGGAGAAAAAGAAGAAGAAGAAGAAGAAGAAGGAGAAGGGGAAGGGGAAGGGGATGGGGAAGGGGAAGGGGAAGGGGAAGGGGAAGGGGAAGGGGAAGGGGAAGGGGAAGGACAAGAAGAAGGAGAAGGAGAAGGGGAAGGGGAAGGAGAAGAAGAAAGAGAAGGAGGAAGGGGAGGAGAAGGAGGAGGAGGAGAAAAAGAAACAGAAGAAGAAGAAGTAGAGGTCGAGGATGAAGATAGGGTGGATAAGGAGGAGGTAGACGACAGCAAGAAGGTGAAAAGACGGGAAAAAAGACGGAAAATGGAGGATGAAAAGCAAGGACCGAGTAGATGAGAAAGCAGGACAAACAAAAAGTAAAAGAAAGAAGACAAAAAAAGGAGAGAGAGAAAAAGAACAGGCTTAAGATTAAATGGGAAAAAAATATTACTAGTAGAAAAAGAAAAGTAAAAAAAAAAAAATGCTCTGAAGACTCGATCAACACAAACACAACAATGCAGGAATAATCACGCGATTTTTCCGACGCTCTTTCGAGATCACCCTGAAGCTACGAGAAGATTTGACGAAGGAGGAACCTGCTGCAGGAGTATCAGGGCCTTCCTTCAAAGACCTCCGCCTCAACAAGGGTCCCTCGAGGGCCCTGACGAAGGCTTGAGAAAGACACCTGATGCGCCGACAAGTCTCACCTTAGGGGCACGTTAAGATGAGCATGACACCGAGATGCGAGGGGAGAAATGGATGCTGTGATGATGATGGTGATTGTGATGATCATGGTGAATATGCATATTTGTTTGTTTCTTTCCTTCTGTGTGTGTGTGTGTGTGTGTGTGTGTGTGTGTGTGTGTGTGTGTGTGTGTGTGTGTGTGTGTGTGTGTGTGTGTGTGTGTGTGTGTGAGAGAGAGAGAGAGAGAGAGAGAGAGAGAGAGAGAGAGAGAGAGAGAGAGAGAGAGAGAGAGAAGGAGAGAAAGAAAGAGACAAATATATGGACAGAGAGAGATCGCATGTGTTTATAAGCATACGCAAATGTTAGTAACATTACGTTAATATTAAGCACAACAGATTCATCCAGTAAACATGGAAATGGCTGAATGCCAAATGAACCAGATATTTCTGCAGTCTTTTATCCCCCTTCCTGTCTCTTTTGCTCCCTTGGTCCCTCGCTGCTTTCTCTGTTTACTCACTTCCTGCTCCCTGCCCTCGCTGACGTCATGACGCGACTTGGAGCTACTTCAGACAGCGATGACGTCACAAACCAGACAAATGGCGAACGGGTGAACGCTGACGTCACGAATGGTTCGGTGACGTCGGGAAACAGAATGTGACATCAGTTTTGAAGGTAATAATGTTGCAAATTGCGCAATGGCATCAAAGCTGTTATGTTAAAAGGTTTACGCTGTGGTGTTACAAACGAGATTATTACTCCAGACTTTGAAGTACGGCATCAAACAAACTGTAAATATATGGCCGTTATTTTTAATCTATGCGCATGAAGAGCATAAAATGTGTTGGGGGATATATAATGAACGCTCTTCATCTCCTCTTTTATTGCTGTCTGTTTCCGTTCGCGTCTCTCATTCTCCCTATTGGTCTATATCTATATTTCTAAGGGATGGATACTGTTGAAAGCTGCACGAAAAAGGAGGAGGGAGAGGACGAAGGATGAGGGGAAAAGAGGAGGAGGAAGAGGAGGAGAGGAAGGTGAAGGATCATTAAAAATAACGGCTTTACATTTACTGTCTATTGGTTCATATATCTGTGTATGCATATCTACATCCATCTATCTATCTGTCTATGTATCTGTTTATATTTATATCTATATGTCATCTATATCCATAACTATCTATTTATCTACATGTATACCTATATCTGATCTATATTTATAGCTATCTATCTATCTATCCATATCTATATCTACATCTAGTTTATATCCATGGTTGTTTATCAAATCTATATCCATGACTAGCTATTCATCTATATATCACTCTGTATATAACCTAAATCCAGAACTATCTATCTGTCTATCTATTTAACACTTTCTACCTAGCTGAAAAAGAACAGAAAGATCTATCTACCTATCTATCTATCTATCTGAAAAATCTACTTACCTATCTATCCATCTACCTATCTATCTATTTACCTACGCATCTATCTAGCCATTTATCTGTCATCTATCTATCTGTCTACCTACCTATCTAACTACCTACCTATCTGTATATCTATATATCTACATTATCTATAAAAAAAGAAAATAGTAAAAAAAAAATAACGATAGTTTTTTTTTCTAGCAACGTAAATTCACCAAACAGATGTAGGTGATGCAAGATGGTGGACTGAAGGCCGATCCATTAATCTTGAAGATGCCCGAATTTCTGCACACAATTTCATGGATTTTTCCCCCAAAATGAAAATCTTGGGAGCCCACAGAATCTATACAGAGTGTTGTGTCCCTTCTCTCTCGTTTAGCGGAGGGAAAAGATGGAAGGAAGGAGACAGGAGGGAAGGAAGGAAGGAGGGGAGGGAGGAGCGGAAGAGGACTGAGAGGGAGTTAAAAATAGGAAGGGAGAGAGGAAAGAGAGGGAGAGGGAGAGAATATATATATATATATTTATATATATATATATATATATATATATATATATATATAATATATATATATATATATATATATATATATATATATAATATATATATATATATATATATATATATATATATATATATATATATATATATATATATATATATAATATATATATATATATATATATATATAATATATACATATATAACTATATATATATATTATATATATATATATTATATATATATATATATATATATATATATATATATATATTATATATAATATATATATATAATACATATAATATATATATAATAATTATATAATATTATATATATATATAATTAATATAGATAAATATATATATATAAGGAATGAAATCATATATATATAAATATATAATAATATATAATAATAAGAGAGAGAGAGATAGAGAGAGAGAGAGAGAGAGGAGAGAGAGAGAGAGGAGAGGAGAGAGAGGGGAGAGGAGAACGAGGAGAGAGAGGGGAGAGAGAGAGAGAGAGGGAGAGGGGGGGGAGAGAGAGAGAGAGAGAGAGAGAGAGAGAGAGAGAGAGAGAGAGAGAGAGAGAGAGAGAGAGAGAGAGAGAGAGAGCGCACGACACAATGTCAGCGCAGCCACAACGTCTTGGGTCACATTAGTGATATTGCGGTGGGATGGAGGATGGCCGGGCATCTTCGGGTTCCCCCCCTCCCTCTCCTCTCCTCCCCCTCTCCACGCGTGCCATGGTTACTCTTCGTTTTTACTCTCTTTTCTCTTCCTTTTTGGTTATCCGTTTTATTATTTTTTTTTGTGTTATGTATAGATAGATATAGATGTATACAAATATATGTATATCTATCTACTTATGTGTGTGTTTATGCATATACATTATATATGAAACATATAAAGATTGATAGATAGATTCTCACACACACACACACACACACACACACACATACACACACACACACACACACACACACACACACACACACACACACACACATATATATATATATATATAATATATATATATATATATATATATATATATATATATATGTAGACATACACATTCCTTCTCTTTTTTATTTCTAACTCCCCTTTCTCTCTCTCTCTCTCTCTCTCTCTCTCTCTCTCTCTCTCTCTCTCTCTCTCTCTCCTTCTCTCTTCCTCATTCTAAGAACACAGTGAGCAGAGAGAATATCAATAGCCTATTCCGCCCTTTGACCTCGGCTCTCGCTTTCACACTCATTTCCACCGAATCTTTACCAAATCGAATATGAATATGCAAATGAGACCGAACTGACTTCCGGATACTTTCATAGCATGATAATTCTCTTTTTACTCTTGCTCTCCAACTTACATTTGAATGTTTTATTAATCGGTGTCTCTGTTTCCAAGGTTTGGCGATTTTTTCATATGCTTTCGTTCTCTATTTTTTTCTCTCTCCCTCTCTTTGTATCTCTCTTTCTCCCTCTGTCTCCATGCCCTTCTGTCAGTTTGTATGGCTATATTTCTGTCTGTCTGTCTGTATATTTGTCTGATTGTCTGTCTTTCTATCAGTCTGTCTCTGTATCTGTATGTTTATCTGTCTATCTGCCTGTCTTTCAGTTACTCTTTCTATCTTTCTTTCTATCTATCTCTATCTCTATCTCTATCTCTATCTCTATCTCTATCTCTATCTCTATCTCTATCTCTATCTCTATCTCTATCTCTATCTCTATCTCTATCTCTATCTCTCTCTCCCTCTCTAATGTACCCTTCACTAGGTCATCCCTCTTCCCTCTCTTTCTCTCCTTGTTTCTTGTGATTCGTTATTCCCTGCTCTCACCTCTCCCTTCCCCTTGCTTCCCCCACCTCCCTCGAGACCCTGGGCCGCCGAAGAGTGGCTCCCTGACGTCTTAGAAGGATATTAATCACACCAAAAGGCATTCGAAAGAAGAAACTACCGCGACTTTTGTTTATCCTCTCCCTTTCTTCCTTTTTCTTTCTCTTTCGTTCTCTTTCTCTCTCTTTTTGTTGTTGTTCTCTTTCGTTCTCTTTCTCTCTCTGTCTCACGCTTTCTTTCTTTCTTTTTACACACGCGCTCGTACTTTCAAGATTATATATATATATATATATATATATATATATATAATATATATATATATATATATATATATATAATATATATATATATAATATATATATATATATATATATATATATATATATATAAATATATATATAAATAATATATAATATATATATATATATATATATATATATATATATATATATATAATATATATATATATAATTATATATATATATATATATAGACAGATAGATAGATAGATAGACAGATAGACAGATAGATAGATAGATCGACAGAGATAGAGAGAGAGAGAGAGACGTAAATACATCATACATATATATCATATACATATACAGTTGTGTGTGCTCATGCATTACATTTACATCATCTCAATCTCTGTTATACAAACACCCATTTTTTGAACAGGAGAAGAGCTAAAGGAAACGGCATTGTAAAACGAGCATTTTAATCCAGATTGAATAATTCAGGTGGATAAATATGCTGAACTACATTTCATACCCGAATGCTCTTTCGTTATCAATACTGAATACATTTCTTAAAGAGTTTCACGCTTAGGTACTCTATTCGACTCTATTCTATTCAATGGAGAGTCGTTTTCGGTGTAATGTTATGTTTAAGTGAAGTCTATTAGAAAAACAAAATACATATTTGTTTCTTAAGGTAAAACTTTATTCAGTTTTAGATGGTGTGATGATTCATTAGGAAATTGATACTATAAAGTATATGATTATGACATTAAGGTTATAAATCTAACTATATCAATATCAGTTGTAAGGGAGATAAAACTGCTAACCCATGAACCACTACCATTTAAATCAAACACAAAGGAAACATAATTCCATCTCTATTTCTCGCCAAACAAACGGGGTTGTTGAGTGAAGTAATACCAGAAGAAGCATGAATATTTACACATCGTTACCATAGGCCTACCGATTTTAGGCTTAACTTCACCATAGCCCACTTTCACCACCTGAGGCAGATCTTGACACCCGATCGTATGCCCAAGTATTAAATCTAATAAACCTAGAATAAAGATAAATAAATCAATAAAAAGAAAGTAGAAATCCGGGCTATTTACAGAAAAAAATACAGTCAAGAATACAACATACCAGCGGTTCAACATCTAGTCTACTTTAAATTCATTACCTACCATCCTTTAGGCTAACACTTAATAATTACAATAATGTCAGTGACGTTTAATCACGACATACAGGCAAAAGCTGTGCTGGTGAAGTGTTGGTGAGGTGTTAGTGGAATTGTTGGTGTTGGGGCGGAATGAGAGATATCTTCCTTAATTTATTTTCCATGATAAGTGTTTACGATCGTCGGCCAAATCCAGGAACCTTCGTAGCATTTGATGAAATGAAACCAAATGGACGGCAACAAGACGGGAGACTGAGAGTGAGAGAGTATGAGAAAGAGAAAAAGAGAGGGAGGGAGATAGATAGATAGATAGATAGATAGAT
>NC_051402.1:12040986-12043486 GCF_015228065.2 Penaeus monodon
AAATTCGTAAGGGATATGATTATTGGAAAGAGTGGTAATAAAGATAAAGATATATGTTTGATGTGGCTACAATTACTATTAGTGCTAATAATGAAAATAAAAATGATAAGGATAAGGATAATCACAGTAATAATAATAATAATAATAATAATAATAATAATAATAATAATAATAACAATAACAATAACAATAACAATAACAATAACAACAACAACAACAACAACAACAACAACAACAACAATAATAATAATAATAATAATAACAATAATAATAATGATAATAATAATAATGATAATAATAACAACAACAATAATAATAATAATAATAATAATAATAATAATAATAATAATAATAATACAAACAGTAGGTGTAATGTGATACTAAAATCAAAACTAAAAAGTTGAAAAGTAAACAATATAAGTAATCAAAATATTATTTATGAACAAAAGATGGTAAATAATATCAACAACAGTATTTCTTATTTCTATTTTTTTTTTTTTTTTTTTTTTTTTTTTTATAATAGTCTTATTCTGCCTAGAAAGAAACAACAGTAATTTATACCCTTGGAAATAAACACATTTATAAATACTTTTTTTTTTTTTTTTTAGTTTCCCTACTTTATTATTATTATTATTATTATTATTATTATTATTATTATTATTATTATTATTATTATTATTATTATTGTTATTATTATTATTACGATTTCACTCTTACCCTTACTTTGTTTTATCTCCCCCCCCCTCCTATGATATCTCAGGAATGATAATTTTCAGATCGTGTATCGCCACTCCCCCCTCCTTTCTAACCCCCCCCCCTCCCTCCCCACCAGCTTCCCTCCATCTCTGGACTCTTCACTTCCTCTCATTTTACCCCCCCCCCTCCCTCCCCCACCTCTTCCTCTTCTTTTCTAACCCGTCTTCCTGCCATTCCCTCAGTTTTCTCCCCAACCTCCAACTTCCCTCCCTTCCTTGACCCCGCTCACCCCCAGCTCCCTTCCCCCCCCCCCCTTCCCCGACCTCACTCCTCTTACTTGTCACTGCAACCCCCTACCCCACCTCTCTCTCTGGACCCTCGCTTCACCTTCCTATCTTAACCTCCCCCCTCCCCCACATCCCCCTCCCTCTCTTAACCGCCTCCATCCCCCCCTATTTTTAACACTCATTCCTCCCCTCCCTCTCTTGATCCCCCCCCCCCCCCATCTTCTCTCCCAACCGTTGCTTCTCGTAAACATTTGTGAATTATCTTAAAGCGAACGAAAAGGGGAAGAGTAAGATGATAAGTAAAAAAGGGGAAAGAAATAGAATTACAGATAGAAGGACGGATTTTTAGGGAGAGAGAAAAAAAAGGCATAGAAACTGCAAATAATTAGAGATATATTCCTCATAGACGAAGAGAGATATATAGATAAGGAGACATGTTGACACACACCTAGAGTAAACAAAATAACATGGAAAGATAGAGAAAGAGAAAGAGAAAGAGAAAGAGAGAGAGAGAGAGAGAGAGAGAGAGAGAGAGAGAGAGAGAGAGAGAGAGAGAGAGAGAGAGAGAGAGAGAGAGAGAGAGAGAGTGATGATGATGCTGATGATGATAGAAGATACCTTTAATTTTCTAACCTAGAACCAACCGCTAACCACAGTTAACCATCTACTACCTCCGCTACCCCGGTACCCCCTCACCCCCCCCACTCCCCTCCCGTATCCCCGCTGAACCGCCGTCGCTCAGGCCAATCTCCCGAATGAAATCGATAGCGACGAATGGTCAGTACGGTCGTGATTTATCGTCATAATATCGGGAAGTGGCTCTTACGTCCCTCACGATAATTTATGAACCAACGGCGATCACTTGTTCTGTCTATCCCTTGAAGATGCGTTGGTGGGGGTGGGGAAGGGGGAGGGAGGGGAAAGGGGGAGGGAGGGGAAAGGGGAGGTGCGGGGATAGGGGAGGGGGAATGAGAAAGGAGGGGATGGAGGAGGGAGGAGTGGGGAGAGGGATGCAGGGTAGTGGAAGGAGGAGTGGGGAGAGGGATGCAGGGTAGGGGTAGGAGGAGTAGGGGTAGGGGAGTAGGGGTAGTCGGGTGACAGGGGGTGGGGTATGAGAGGATAGGAGGGATGGGTTCGGGGGAATACAAAAAGTATGATTGAAATGAGAGAGGAAGAGATGGAGGAATGGGAGAGAAAAGAAAGCTAAAGGGAGAGAGGATGAGAGTGAAGAGAAGGATGGAGGCTAGGGGGAGGATGTATGGCGGGGAGGGGGGGGAGGATGAAGAGATCATAAGAGGTGAAAATAACAAGAACATGGTATAAAAAATATATCAGAAAATGGTCATATAGAAAAGTAAGCAGAATATATAATGACAACAGAGTAACTCCCCGAAGCATGGGTGAATATAATGCTTTCTATATCTGGATATTAGTTACGTAACCATTCATATAACATCTATGTTTTGATTATTTATCTGAACTCACGAAAATAATTACATCGCCATGTCTTTATTCTC
>NC_051402.1:12053486-12055986 GCF_015228065.2 Penaeus monodon
TGCATATACATAAACCTCTAGACAATGCACAATGGGACATACAATTGCAAAAAACGATCAATACGCCATCAACGACTACAAATTTGTTTTTAAAATGTACATATATACGTTTGAGAGCTAGCAAACAAAACCCAAGAATGTAAAACGTGGTGCATTTCTTTTACCCATGAATATATGTATACAATTAGTTGTGTAAGAATATAAAAGATTTATTTGCATTTTTGTTGATGCAATTGCGCATTCATATCTCTTGAGTCATTACTAGATGCATATGAATACGTCCATATTAATTTTGATTATACGTACAAGACACATTCATACACGCACACACGCACACACACACGCACACACGCACACACGCACACACGCACGCATGCACGCACTCACGCACACACACACACACACACACACACACACACACACACACACACACACACACACACACACACACACACACACACACACACACACACACTTGCTTGAATAAATGCACATCTCTCTGACTGAGGAGGGGGTGAAATATAAGTGAAATAGAATTAGAAAATAGAAGAAATTAGAAAAAGTACTAATTGAGAAATGTATGTGCCTTCTGCCTTTCCCATTCTCCCCTCGACAGTTTGAAACTTTTGAACTCTCAACATCCCCCTGACAACACATGTTTTTCTGCACGGAGAATACACCCGCCAGAAGTGAGCTTTTGCTTGTTGCCAAGGCACCTCTCTCTTTCTCTCTTTCTCTCCCCCCACCCCCATTCCTCTCTCACTCCCCCCGCCCCTCTTTCTATATATATCATTCTCCCTCCCCCTCTTTCTCTCTTTCTGCTCCTGTCTCTCTGTCTCTCTGTCTCTCTGTCTCTCTGTCTCTCTGTCTCTCTGTCTCTCTGTCTCTCTGTCTCTCTGTCTTTCTGTCTTTCTGTCTTTCTGTCTTTCTGTCTCTCTCTCTGTCTGTCTATCTGACTGTCTGTCTGTCTGTCTGTCTGTCTGTCTGTCTGTCTGTCTGTCTGTCTGTCTGTCTGTCTGTCTGTCTGTCTGTCTGTCTGTCTGTCTGTCTCTCTCTCTCTCTCTCTCTCTCTCTCTCTCTCTCTCCAGAAATAATCATACTAATGACTCCTCTTCAGAACTTTTCCTTTTCTTTCTTTTTCCTTAGTTCCTTATAACGACGACGAAAACGACTTTGTCCTCTTTCAAAAACGAAAAGAAAGGAAGGCCCTTTAAAAATGAATGATTATGCTAATGATACCCATCGAACCCAAAACACACGCGAAAAAAGGGAGAGAAAAAAAGCCTATATATCACCATAACTCGAAAGTAAAGTAATTTATGATCATTAAGACAGATTTCTTAAAGTCAGATTTCTTATGGCAGTTACCGGCATTAAGTTTTCGTCATTTGTCGTACAACGTTGTTAAGAGTTTGTGTTTTCTTTTTGGTTTTGAAATTATATACAAGGGTTTATCACAAAATAGAGCTTGTAAGGTTTATCATAAAATATAGCTTTCACTTTTGTTCATCTTATGTTTGTTTGCATGTGCCTGTATATATAACATGATTTATTTATTTGTTTATTTTTTTTTTTCCTGTTCACATGTGATGACTTAAGTATTTTCTGGATAAGAATTAAAATATTCGAGAATAACATGTATTTTTTTTTCTTTTTTAATGTTATTTACTTTCATTATAATTTCGCCATGTCTTTTTTCTGTATTTCTGTTCCATACGTATATATGTATACGTATAGAAGTTGGAAAGTCCTGTTAAGATGAAACAATGCCCTAAAAGAGGGAAGCGGCGGGGATGTGAAATGGAAGACACAGAGAGGAGCAGCTAATATAAAAAAACAGGAAGAAAGGAGGAAGATGAAAAATAGAAAAAGGGAAAGGAGTGCGCGGAGAGATAAGAAAGCACGGTTAAGAAAAAATGGCAAAATCGGAAAGCATGACCGAAAACCGGAAAGAGAAATCAGATGTACACACACACACACACACACACACCACACACACACACACACATACACACACACACACACACATACACACACACACACACACACACACATACACAACACACACACGCATACACATACACACATAAAACAAACACACACACACAGAAAAGCGAGGTTAAATAAAATCTCCCAAAGGGGAAGAGTGAAAAGGAAGGGAAAGAGGGGTGGAGAGAGTGACAAAAGATGGGTCGAAGGGAAGGAAATAAAAGTAAGAATAAAAGAAGACAAAAAAGAATAGGAAGATTGCACTGAAAGGGAGTTCGAACAACAGACTGGTTCAGAGCGGTTCATTGTGTTCAATTCCCCTCGACTCAGAAACGGAGAACGATCAACAAGTGACCAGAGCGATGACCACGCCGCGAGTTCACAAAGACAATAAGGTGAAGAAAAACTATATCTAAAAACAATAATAAAATAAGGCACAACGATAAAACAAATTAAGATTGTAAATAAATGAAATAAATGAAACTTCAACATAGAAACAACAACGGAAAGA
>NC_051402.1:12090986-12093486 GCF_015228065.2 Penaeus monodon
ATGGAGATAAATAGAGAGGAGTGGGGAGAGCAGGGGGAGTCGTAGGAAGGAGGGGGGAGTGAGAAGGCGTAGGGGGTCACTCCTATTCTGTGGTTACGCCGCCTATATGATTATCCTCGTAAATAAACCCCCCGGCAAAGAAAACGGAAACCTGCTATTATCTTCTGTTCATTTCTCTTCTCAGTTATTTTCATATTTCTTGTGTTCTCTTCTCTTCCTTTTTTTCCAGTTCTTATGTGCGGTTTACTGTTTTACTCTTTAGCCATTCCTTCTGTCTTACTACAGTTGTTCCTCTCCCTTTCATCACCTTCTTCACCCCACTCATTCTGTCCTCTCTCTCTTTCTCTCTCTTTCTCTCTCGTTCTCTCTCTTTCTCTCTCTCTTTCTCTCTTTCTCTCTCTCTCCTCATTCTCTCCTCTCTCTCTCCTCTCTCTCTCTCTCTCTCTCTCTCTCTCTCTCTCTCTCTCTCTCTCTCTCTCTCTCTCTGATCCCCAAACCTTTGATTCTTTATGGTCTTCATTATCGTTCCACCTCTTTCTCTAACATCCTTTCCTTTATCCTATCACTTCTTAAATCCCTTTTCCTTAATCCTACTTTTTTGTGTTCATCTGCAGTCGTTCTTCTTTCTACCAACTTTCTTTTCTCCTTCTTTCTATCTTTTTTTTCCGGCCTTATTTATTCTTCTTCTTTTCTTTTACCTTCACCCATTTTTCTTCTTCCCTCTCCTTTCCTCTACTCATCCCCTGCCCCCTCCTATGCATCAACAGGTTCGGGCCAGCGTTAAAAAAGGTAAATACGGCCAATAAATAATATCTATGGCACACATACTGGCCCATAACGTGTAAAGGTAGCGCTAGGCCCAGGGGAGGTGGGGTGATGTCCAGGGGAGGTGGGGTGAGGTCCAGGGGAGGAGGGGTAGGGTCCAGGGGAGGAGGGGTAGGGTCCAGGGGAGGGGGTAAGGTCCAGGAGAGGGGCAGGGATTAATGGGAGGGGCAGGGTCCATGGGAAGGCGAGGGGAGGGAGGATAAGTAAGTGTGGGGTAAGAGCAGGAGGGGCCCTGAAGGGGGGGTCTTGATAGGTGTAATAAATTACCTTCTTTTCCTTTCTCTTTATTTCATGGTCCTAGCCCTACTGCTCGGCTAAGGCTTATGGCGAAGGCCTATGCGTATCTTTCAGAATCGGACAAAAAAAAGGAGGGGAGAGGGAGAGAGGTAAATACTGACATATTAATAAACGCAGAAACAAATATCTCCTTTTGCGTTAGCTTCAAAAATATGAAACAAAAATCTCGATTATTAGGTAAGTTACTTGAATAAGGCTCTGATTAAGCCGAACTATCCTTGACTGAGGAATAATGAGAAAATGTCCGGTTTCTCGAAATTCCTCTAACTTCCTTCGGCCTCATGAAGTTAACACAAATCGAATGGCTAAAGGGTGGAAGGATAGAGCCCATTCCATCCTACTTTTGACCTTGGACACTCTACGAAACCTTCTCCCCGTGACAACCTCCTCCTAAAATAACCCCTTTCGGGAACCTTCCCTTCACAAATCCCTACTCCCATGACACCCATTCCCCTACCAACTCTCCTTCGTGACAACCTCTTCTCAGTGGCCCCCACAAATCTCCTCCCGATAATACTTTCCCTCCTGTCCCTGCCCTCATGACAACAATCTTCCCGAGCTTCTCCCAGTATGTCTTGTCAACTCAAAAGCCTCATTGCAACGTAGGAAGAAAGTGCCATACATGGGTATTTAAATGAACTTCCCAGAAAATACCCGGGGGACAGAAAATTTGTTTGTGCGTGTGTGTGTGTATGGGAGGGGGGGTTATGCTCTCGATCTGACTTAAGTATCAAATGCATCGTTACGATGTTTTTTTTTATGAAAATGCATACCATCAGGATGACAATACCCGTATTTATTGTTGCCATTATCATCCCGTTTTAATTTTTGTAGTAGTAGTACTAATAGTATTAGCATTAGCATTAGTACAATCATTATTATTATTAAATTACTATTACTACTACTACCTCTATCACCTCTATTCACTGTTATAAGCCTCTTCATTAAAGCTGTAATCATAATCATTGTCACTATTATTAACACTGCCATAGTTATTATTATTATCGGTATTATTATATTAGTTTCATGACTGTTACTTCTATTGCCGCCACCATGAACGATCGCCAATTGCTTGACATAGTTGTTTTATTTCATTTCAAATATTAGCATGGTGAAGAAATACTTAAAAATATAAGCATAATTTTCTCTACGGTGAAATCTTACAACCAGAAAAGAAAATCACAGTCTGCTGTTTTTTTTTATGATTTTTTTTTGAAGACCAATCATAACTCCAAATCGAAATGAAATAGACAAAAGAGAGAGAGGAAAAAGTTCATCCTATCTGAAACATTTCCAACAAGGGAATTTTTACGTGAGAAACTTTATTGACCAGAATGAAAAGCAGAAGTTGAGGCTTTCGCCAGATTCTCTTGCCGGA
>NC_051402.1:12113486-12118486 GCF_015228065.2 Penaeus monodon
CTTCTGCTTGCTCTAGCCGCCTCTGCTGTTACGACATCATAAAAGTGATATAAACTGACTGTGTAACAAAGTCTTGTTGCTTGCTGTACCGACAATACTACGAGATGCAAGTATAGACGCATCATGAAATAAGATGCGGTGAGGGGAAGGGAAGGTGGCAAGGGGGAGGGAAGAGGGAGGGTGGGAAGGAAGGTGGGAAGGAAAAAAGGAGGGGAGGGAGGGAAAGAAGGAGAGAGGGAGGAAGGGAAGAAGAGAGGGAGGAAGGGAAGGAAGGAAGGAGAGAGGGAGGGAGGAAAGTATGGAAAGAAGGGAAGAGGGAAGAGATAAAGGAATAGGCCCAGACAAACAGAGGAAGAAAGGGAAGGAAGGAGAGAGGGAGGGAGAGAGGGAGGGAAAGAAGGGAAGAGGGAGAGGCCCAGACAAATACACAGACAAAGGCAGAGAGAGAGAGAGAGTGGGGGGGGGGGAGAAGAAAGAGAGTGAGATTGCAGATTTCAAGAGTAAAAGAGAAGACACAGAAAATCAGATTAATAGCATCTGTTTGCGTGTCAGAAGGAGAGACAGAGAGAGAGACAGACAGACAAAAAGAGCGTGGTAGCAATTATACCCACGATAACAGAAAAAAAGTGTTTTTTTTTTGCCTATGAGTTATATATTTCCCATGTAATTTATTTTCTTTTCTATCTCTATCTCCGTCACTCTTCTCCCTCCGTCTACTGAGGGTTGCAAAAAACACCAGAATCTGTGTTCTTACCATTATCTACTTACAAGATGCATGAGGGAAAATTTTGCACGCCAAGATGGTCTTAAGGGGAAAATATTGCGTGTGCAACAGTCTACATGCCGTAATTGTTGTAACGTTCTCTTTCTCTCTCTCTTTCTCTCACTATCTATCTATCTATCTATCTCTATTTTCTTTTTTTCTTGTCCTGGCTTTGTCTGTGTTTTAATATATTATTCCTGGGTTTGTTTGGTTATCAGTTATATATCTAAAATGGACATGTATAATCTTCCAATTGTTTTTGTAATTTTTCTATGTTTTTTACACTAGGTTTCACTATTCCCCCACTCTCTCACTCGCCCACACTATCAATCTATTTTCTTATCTATCTATCTCCCTATATCTATCTATTCATCTATCCTTCTATCTGTCTATCTATCTAGTCTATCTCTTCTTCTCTCTTTCCTTCTCTCTACCTTTCGCTGTATTGCGTGCATACTACTCTACACTGTCAATACCCTCCAAAGTGAACCCCACACTCAAAACTCAAAAGTAGGTGAATTTGACTTTGTGAATAGCTTGCTAGTATTTTACTTATACTGTATGCATTCAATCATTCCGGCAGTTCAAATAACACTTTTTAAACTTTTTGGTAATAAGGTTGGCATATGAAAATGCTCTTGACAAACGACCCATTTTAACAATTGCTTTCGATCTGAACTCTATTACAGGGAATAGGTTAAACGAATAAACTTCAAGACGAAAGACGGGGGACAGAAAGAGGGGAAATCTGTATACAGTTCTATATCTATCTGTCTATCTATATATGTGTTTATCTATTTATCTATTTATCTATTTGTCTATCTATATATCTTTCTATTTATATTCTTTGCAGTACGCCTACGATATACGAGTATTCTTCAGTATCACTCCTTCGTTACAGCCTCTCCATCTCTCCCCTCTCCCCACTCTCTCCCAACCATCCTCCTTTTTCCTCCTCTGCTATATCTCTTTCTCGGAACACATTAACATATATCCCTCTTAATTCTCCCTCTCACAGATTTTACTTCTTTCCCCTCACCCCCTTCCCCTCATACCTCCCTGCCAACCTACCCAGTACCCTTACCTACCCCCTTCCCCTCTCTACGCCCTTAACCAGATACCTGCCCCCCACCCCCTTCTCGCCGCCCTTAACCAGCTACCCCGTCCCTATACCCCGACCTACCTCCACCCTCGCTTAACCAGTAAAACCAACCATTATCCCTCTACCATAAACGAAGGAGATGATCCTGCAAATGGTCGTTGTCGCATACCCCTAAGACATAACTATTTTTTTGCAACCGAGTTTTAGGGCCACAATTACGAACGTGTGCCTCTATCGATACCCTTAGGCTTCAGGGCTGTGGTCAAGGCAGACGTGAGGGGATAGGGTGCTTCTTAGGAATGATGGATGTCGTAAGAGGGGAGAGAAGGAAGAGGGAAAAGTGGGAGACAGTGTCGATAGGGGGAGAGAATATGGAGGTGTGAGGAGAGGGAAAAGGGAGGATTAAAGGAAAGAGGGAGAATGGAAGGAAGAGGGGGAAATAGAAGATGGAGAAATATGATGAAGGGAAAGTGGGGGAGAGTGTCGTAAGGGAGAGGGAAGGAGGGAGGGAGAGGGAAGAACGGGGTGTGAGGGAAGGAGGGAAAAGAGAGGAAAGAAGTGAAAAGAGAGAATAAAGAGAGACAAATGAACGAAAAGAGGAAAAGAATGAAGGGGGTAAAATAAGAGTGTCGAAATGGGGAGAGAGGATTGGGGAGAAGGGGGGAGAAAAGAAAGAAGATGGTGGAAAGAAGAGGAAGAGAGGAAAAGGATAAATGGGACAGGGGAGATAGTGGCGTTGGAAAAAAGGAATAAATAAAAAGTGGAAAAGATAGCAAAAAAAAAAAGGGAGAAAGAAGTAAATTAAAGAGGGAAGAGGGGAAAGATGACTTAAGATAAGACAGAATAAAAGGGAGATGAGACAAAAAGAAAGGTTGAATGAGAAGAACGAGGAAATATGACGGAGAAGAGAAAGAAAGTAGATAGTGATAACTGGAAGAGTAAGAAGAATAGGAGAAGAAGGGAGTTGAAAAGGAAAAAGGGGAGAAAAGAAAAGAAGAGAGAAGATACAGAATATTAGTAATTTGAGAAAAAGCAGTAATATGAAAAGGAAATGAAAATTACCCGAGGCGAAGGAGGAAGCAAGTTGAGGGGATGAAAAAGGTATCTGCATATATATATATATATATATATATATATATATATATATATATATATGAAGGAACCCAAATAAAGTTTATCGATATATATATGTCGGGTTGCAATCACACAGAAAATAAATGCCTAAATTAAAAAAAAATCACTCTGAAGACTTCATGATATATAACTGATGAGCTTTATAAAATATAAAAGTAATGTTAAGGGAAGAACTATAAGACACGTGTTCTTGCTGGTGTAGCTGTAACATTCTTAGCCTTATTTTGCTTGAGGCGTTTAATGTAATTGGATTCAATATTAGATGTATCTTATATATTTTTTTCCTTCCTGTGTATAAGCTTTGATTGTTGATTGGTTATTTATTTATTTTTCATCATCATCATCACCGTCACCATCACCATCACCATCACCATCACCATCACCATCACCATCACCATCACCATCACCATCACCATCACCGTGATATCACCATCACCATCACCATCATCATCATCATCATCATCTTTTTTTATATTCGGTCTGTCATATACATATTCTACATTAGCAAAAAGAAAATTAGAAAAAATGGAAATACTGAACACGAAATAAAACTATGCACATATCTGATACAAACGTTCAGAGACAACAGTACATAAAGAATAGAGATATTCGTAATGATAACGAAGAAAATTATATTAATGCAATCAGGAACCATCTATGATCAGAGATTCTGTGTTTGCCTTGTAGCCTTCTGCTAACCTCGTGTTTTTTTTCCTTAAGTCTTCGCATAATTACATATTCACGTTTTTAAATTTGCTTTTATTATAAACGCTTAGCTTATTTTTCCTTTCCTGACAACGAGTATAATTAATCCATCCCTCACCTTTATTTCAATTAACTTCTGCGTCTCTCATTTCCTCTATCATCCCTGCCCCTCATATCTTACAAATATCCCTGATTTTCTATCTATACTCTTCCTTTTCTACCTGATTCCCTAATCCTCGACCAAAATCCTTTCTTTCTAATACTTCCATCTTCCTCATCCCTCCACCCCCCCCCCCCCATCCCTATCAGTTCCTATTCCCTTGCTTTTCTAACATTTCCATTTCCCTCTTTTCCCCGGTTCACCGTAACCTTTCCCTCTCCTTTTCTTTCCAACTTTCTTCTCTTGCCCCCTGTACCTTCCCTTTTTCTCTCTCTTTCCTCCCTATGCTCCCTACTTCCATACCCTATTGTACCCTATAGTCGTTCGCATAAACCTGAAGACTTATTCCTAGCAATCCATCATAAAGTGTCCCCAAGGTCAGGAGGAAATTTCCCCTGAGGTCACGCTAAAAAAGAAGGGGAAGGGGGAAGGGAAAGGGAGAAATAATAGGGGAAAATGGAAGAGGGGTGGTAAGAGGAATGAGAGAGAGAGAAAAAAAAAAATCCCCGCTTTCTAGCCTTCATCCCCCTAGAAATAATCTCCACATCCTTACCCCTCACCCACGTTCCAAATACCCCCATTGGGTCACAGTCCTCCTAATGCTATTGGAAAGATTATAAAGTTGGATTTATGATCTGGGTGAAGGCGCTTGGTGCGGCATGGGGGGGTGAGGAGGGAGGGGGAGTGAGGACGGGGATAACCATTGCTCCTGAATTAATGTCAGACATTTTTTAATCTGAGAAAATCCATAAAAACAGCAAGAAAACTGTGGAGTTGTAGGTTGTAACAATAAGACGAGGTTGTAAAAGCACGCTTTATGGATTACTCTGTGGATTTATAGACTTCGGTGGAACTAGGAAATTGGCTAGTTCGCGGAGCCTCTACCTTGGCCTGAGTCAGAGAAGGGCATTTGAACGAAGGGGGTGCCAGGTGAGGAGGGGAGAAGTAAGAGAGAGAGACAGAGAGTGAGAGAGAGAGAGAGAGAGGGAGGGAGGGAGGGAGAAAGGGAGGGAGAAAGGGAGGGAGGGAGGGGAGGGAGAGAGGGAGGAAAGGAAGGAGGGAGGGAGGGAGGGAGGAAAGGAGGGAGGGAGGAATAGAGAGAGAGAGAGAGAGAGAGAGAGAGAGAGAGAGAGAGA
>NC_051402.1:12125986-12130986 GCF_015228065.2 Penaeus monodon
AAAAAAAGGGCATTAGGAAAGGGAAAAAATATATAAAGATATTTTAAAGAAGGAATAAAGGGGGGGGGGGGTGTGGGGGGGGGGGGGTGGGGGGAATTAAAAGGGGTATGATTATAATAAAACAATAAAATAAAGAAATAAGGAAAGAAAAAAAGGGGATAAAACAGAGAAAATAAAAAAGGATAAAAAAAAGAAAAAAAAAATAAATTAAAAGGAAAAGACAAAAAGAGGATTTTAAAAAGAGAATTAAGGTTGGGGAAAAGAAAAAGGGGAAAAAGGGAAAATAAAAAAGAAAAAGAAAAGAAAAATAAAAATAAGAAAAAAAAAATAAAAAATAAGAGAGGGGGGAAAGAAAAAAAATAAAAAGAAACAAAAAAAAAAAGAATAAAATATAAATAAAAAAAAAAAAATAGGGAAAAACAAAGAAAAGATAAAAATTAGGGGAAAATAAAATAAAATAAAAGATAAAAAGGAAAAAACAAAAGACGAGGGGAAAATTTGGTAAAAAATTAAAAAAATAGAAAAAGATTAAAAATATATATATATATTTAAAAATAAAAAATAATAATATAATAAAAATTATAAAATAGTATATATATAGTGTATATAATTAAAAAAATATAAAATATAAAATTTTTTAAAGAAAAAAAGGAAATTTTTATAAATATAAGATATATAGATAAATGAAAATATTTTAGAAATATTTTTTTTTTTTTTTTTTTTTTTTTTTATTAGGAAAAGAATAAAAGATAAATATAATAAATATTATATAATATATATATATATTTAATTTTTTTATAAAATTTTTATATAATATAAGATAAATTTATTATATATTTTTCAAAATTATATATATATTTAAGGGGGTATATATAATATAAAATATATATATTTGAAATTTTATATAAATATTTATAAATTTTTATAATATATAATGTTTTTAGGTATATTAATAAATATAGTATATCTATAAAAAATAAAAATATATTTTATATAAAATATAAAATATAAATTTAAAATTAAATTTATTTTAATTAGGTATTGTAAAATATAATTTTATATGGGAAAAATTTTATAAAATTATATGATAAATATGATATTAAAATATATATTTTGGATAGTATTGTATATATATATATTGGGATAAAATTTAAAAATTTATATTATATATAAAATTTTTAAAATTAAAATATATATATATAAAATTTTATTATTATATATAATATTTAACATTTAAAAATATATATATTATATGTATAATATATTATTATATTTTTAATATATAATTATATTATAAATATATTTTTAATATATTATATATTAAAATTTAAAAAAAAATTTTATTAAATTTTTTAAAAATAATATATATTTTATATCTATATATAAATATATATTTTATAAAATATTTAATTTTATAATTTAATATCTTTTTAAAATTTTAATATATATTATATAAAAATAATATTAAAACATAATAATATATATAAAATTTTCCCCAAAATAAAATATAATATATTATATATTTTAAAAAAAAATAATTAATAATAATATAAATTAAAAAAAAATATTTCATTTATATTTTTATATTTAAAAAAATATATTATATAATATATATATAATATTTAATAATATATATATATATAAAATTTTTATTAAAATATAATTTTATTTACAATATAATATAATATATAAATAATATAAAATTTTTATTTTAAATATATATTTATATAATGGCCCCCCCCGGGGGCCCAATGGGTTTGAGGTCGGACTCAAGGGTTTTCACGACGGAAACTGTGCGAGGGTTGAGGTCACCCACCGCCGCTTGTTTCCCTTTGGCAAGGAACTTTACCCGAGCCTACCTAGCCCCCTGGGGGACCAAGTCCCGCCCCCTCAGTGCGGGGGAAAAAAGAGATGGGGCCTGATAAAAAAAACCGGGCGGAAGGGCAATGGAAACCACGCTCAAATTGCCCAAAAAAAAAATCAGGAAGCAAATGATCGTCAAGGGGCGGTTTGGGCCCAGTGGTTTAGCGTGGGGTCGAGACTGTCACGCCCCAATCTGAGTTCGAGGGTTGGGTTACCCAAACGAAGCGTTGTTTTCCTTTGGGGAAGGAAAACCCCCCGTTTTTCCGGCCCAGCCATTGGGGGCCAAAAACAGCTTTAAGTCAGTTTCTGGTCCAAGCCCGGATAAAAAAAAGAGAGGGAATTACCTAAAAAAAAAGGAAAAAACCGGGACTCTCCCTGGAAAGGAACTGGAGACCCACCACGTTTCTCCCCTCCAAAGAGCATCACAAGTGGAAAAAATGCAAAATTTGGGATCATGCTGTGACCCCGGCGGGAGACATAAAAACCACCGTAAAAGATGATAAAAAATAAAATAATATATATATACCCTAAAAATATAATATTTATAAATAAAATAAAAAAAAAGAAATAAAAAAAAAATAATATAAAATTTAAATAACATAAAAAAAAATTTTAACAAAATAGGAATCCCCCAAAGGGAAAATATATGGGAAATATAATATAATAAAAATAAAAAATAAAAAAAAAGAATTTTGGGGGAAAAAAATAAGATATAAATAATAAAAATAAGATAAATTAATATAAGAATAAAGAGAAAGATTAATTGAAAAAATAAAATATAACAAAAAAAAAAAAAGAAGAAATAAAAAATATAAAAGAGAAAAGGGGGAAAATAATATTTAAAAAAAATAAAAAGAATTTTAAAAAAAAAAGAAAAAATAAAAAATATAGAAGGGGGAAAGGTATAAAAAAAAGGGGGGGAAAAGGGATAGGTTTTAAAAAGGGTAAAATTATATAAATTAAAAAAAAATGGGGGGGGGAAAAAATATAGAAAATTTTAGGAGAATAGAAAATACAAAAAGAAAGAAGAAAGGGAAAAAACAAGAAAAAATAAGGGGGAAAATAAAAAAAAATAAAAGAAAAAAAATAAAGGGAAAGAAAAAACAAAAATAAAAAAAGAAAAAAAAGAAAGAAGGGGGAAAAAAAAATAAAAGAGAAAGAAACAAACAAAGGTTTGACAAAGAACAACAATAGAAAAGAGACAAAAAGGGGCAAAACATAACAAAAAAATAAAAAAATAAAGAAAAAGAAATAAAAAAAAATAAATAGATATAAAAAGGGGATTAAAATAAAAAGAATGAAATATTGCAAAAGGGAGATATACAAACAAAAGAAAAGAGAAAAAAATAGGAAAATCAAAAAATAAAACATAAAGGGAAAATAAATTTACTAAAAATTATATGAAAAAGGGGAAAGAGGATATAATAGAAAAGCAAAAACAAAATAACATAATTTTATAATAATAGGAAATATAGGACTAGAAAGAAGGGGAAATATAAAAGATAAAAGAGAAAAGATAGACCCAAAAGAAAAATAGAGAAAAGAATAATGGAAAATTACAATATAAAAATAAGAAATATATAAAATATAATAATTAATATAAAAATAGAATTAGAATGATATTAGATATAATATAAAATATTATAATTTTATATATAATGCGAAAATTATTTTATATATAGATATATATATTTTATAAAAAAATTTTAGATATATATATATTTAAAAATAAATTAATATAATTGTATATATATTTTGTATTTTATATTTTATAAGATATCCAAAATAATATATACTTTAAAATATATAATAGGGTAAAATTTTATAAAAATATGGTTTTAATTAAAATAAAAAAAAAATAAAAATTTAATATTAAAAAAATATATAAAAATTTTAAAAAAAAATAATAATATATATTTTCAAAAAATATAAAAAAATTTTAAAAATTAAAAAAATAAAATATAAATATAATAATATATTATATAAAATAATATTTTATATAAATATATATTATATATGTATTATGTAGTGTGTGGGGGTGTGTGTGTGTGGGGGTGTGTTTTGTGGTTTTGTGTGTGTGTGTGTGTGGGTGTGTGTGTTGGGTGTGTGTGGTGTGTGTGGTGTTTGTGTGTGGCCTGTGTGTGTGCGGTGTGTGGGGGTGTGTAAAAAATAAAAATAATATATTATAAATATATATATATATATTAGATATATTAAAATATAAAATATAATATATTATAAAACTATTTTCCCAAAAAAATATAAAAAAATTTAAAAGTATAAAATATATATAATATTAAAATATTATATAATTAGATATATATATATATATATATATAGATTATATATATATATAATTTTAAATATAGTGTATGGGTGGTGTTTCAAGTCTTTTTTGTAAAATTAAACATTTTCTAAAAAATTTTTTTCGCAACGGATTTTGAATAAAAGAATACAGTAAGACAGGGGAAAGGGTTTCCGCGGGGTATCTTAACATGTGATTCCCTACATAAAAAAATTTTGTAACAAAAAGGGAAACGCAAAGGGGGAATAAAATGGCACTTATGGGGAAAACCCGGGGATGTTGTGGCCGTTGCCATGGAGACTAGCATGATCTCGTCACTAGCGATGTCAACAGGCAAAATTACACCGGTATTAATATATTTCCGGATAGATAGATATATAGGAAGCTTTGGGGTTTTCACCCTACGGAGGGGTAGGAAAAAATTTTCCCAAAAAAAAGAGGATATTACCAAATTTTAGTGCCCCTTACTTTTTTATAATTTATTCAGGGAAGTTTTAATGTATATATATAAAATATATTATATATTATATTATATATTATATAAATAAATTTTATTAGAATTATATTAAAATATATAACATTATAAATGATTTAAAACAGTTTATATGGATATTAGATTAAAAATTATATAGGGTAAAATAGTATATTTTAGATAATAAAATATTTATTTTATATAGAAAATTATAAATAAAGAAAATAAAATGTATATAAAAATATATATAAAAAAAATTTTAGATAAATATTAAAGATAATAATAAAATAATAATAGAATTTTATAATATATAATATATTATATAAAATATTTAAGGGGAAGGAATTTAAAGAATAAATA
>NC_051402.1:12148486-12163486 GCF_015228065.2 Penaeus monodon
ATGATAATAATAATCATAATAATATAAAACTGAAAATGATATTGATAAAGAGGATAAAAGCATAATTAATATTAATAATAATAATATCAGATATAATAGTAATAAACATAATAATAATAGTAATAATAACAATAATAACAGTGATAATGATAATAATAATAATAATAATAATAATAATAATGATAATAATAATGATAATGATAATGATAATAATAATAATAATAATAATAATAATAATAATAATGGCAAAAATAATAATATTGATAATAATAATAATAAGGATAGTAGTAATAATACCAAGAAGGATACTGATAATGATATTCATAGTACTAATAATGACAATAATAATGATAACAATAATGAAAATGACAATAATATAGCAATAAATCCAACGATAAAGAATATTAATGAGGACGATAATAAACAACAATACAACTATCATAATTATGATAATTATTATAATAAAAAATAATTATGATAATAAGAACAATAATAACAATGATAAAAACAATAATTATGATAATAATGAAAACAATGTTGGTAGTAGTAATAACCCTAATTATTGTGATGATGATAATAACGATAATGATGAAGTAATAATTACAAATAGAAATAACAATAATAATAATTTCTATATTGATAATGTCAATATTAATAATGATGATAATAATTAAGATTATGATTATGACGATGATGATAATATTAATAATAAAGATAACGATAACAATATAATAATGGCAGTGACAATAAAAAAGTAATGACAATAAAACAATAACAATAATGATAATAAAAAAATCTTTGAAACAACAGTAATAATATTGATAAGAACCACAACGACAATACTAATAACTTATCAACATCGTCATCATAATAACCTCCCATTCACCTCACTTTGCATCAGCAACTCCCTCCCCTTCCCCTCTTCTCCCCCCCTCTATACCATCTCCCCTCCCCCACCTCTTCCCCCTCACCCTCCCGCTGACTCTCTCCCCAAGCCCGACCTCTAAGATGCTCCCCAGATAGCGCGCAATACCCCGCACAGTTAATTTCTCTTGGGGAAAATTAAATGTGGATCAGACCACGACACGTAGGGACGTCAAGGCGCAACAGGGGGAGGAGGAGGGGGTTCAGGAGACGATAGTGGGTTTAGGAGAGGGAGAGGGGAGTCTTCTGGATGCGTGGGGAGAGTGGGATGGGGTAGGGGAATAAGAGGAAGGGCATAGGAATAAGGGGTTGGGGTTCGAGAAAGGAGAGGAGGAGAGAAAGATAGGGAAGGGATGTGGGGATAAGGTGAAAGAGATAAGGAACTGGGGTTTAGATGGGGAGGGGGGTCTTCGGGGGTTTATGGGGAGAATGGGGTAGGAAGGGGCACGGGGAATGAAAGAAAGGGGATGAAGATAAGGGGTAAGGGCCTGGGAGAAGGGAGGCTGAAGATGGGAGCCGAGGCCTGGATATTCTGGGAGGATGGAGACGTATGAGGGAGAAAAGACCCTTTGGTGGAGCTGGGGGAGTTGGGTGGGGAGAAGGTAGGGTGGGTGCGAGTGGATCTTGTGTGAAAAGGGAGTAATGAGATATGTGATGCTCCCTCCAATCCGATCTGGTCCGTATTACGTCCCTTCATTAGTTTCATTTTTCTCTTCACGACTTTTGAAGGGATGGGAAGAGAGAAGGAAGGAGGATGACTGGTGGGTAGGTTGTTAAAGGAGGCGTAGAGGATGTTATTTAGGTCTTCAGAGAGGCGAGAGTGATAGAAAGGGGGGAAAGGAGACGGAAAAGAATGGAGGGAGGGAAGAAGGAGGGAAACAGAAGTAAGATCAAATGAACAGAAAAAGAAGAGAGATATAAATATAAAAATATCACCATCAGCGAAGCAAAATTGAAATAAAATAAACAAAGGAATAACAAAGAATATGAAGAAAATATCAAGGAAATATTGCGAAATTTGCAATATGAAGTAAATTACTTTAATAATAAAGAATAAAAGACTATGAATATGAATAAGTAGGAAAAAAAAAACAGAAAAAGGAGAAAGACGCAACGAAAAAGAAAATATTACCATAACAGGATATCAGAACGACAGTTATGAAAATAAGAAATATGACTGAAATGATTTATGTAATATACATGAGGATAGTTATGTTTATGATAAAAAAATATATATATATTAGCGATGTTATCACAATCATCATTATCATTATCATCATCATCATAGTGATATAGTAATAGTGATAATGATTATTTTAACAATAATGATCATAATACTAATGATAATAATGATGATAATGATGCTAATGATAATGTTAATGACAATGATAGTGATTATCATTATTATCATTATCAGTATCATGATAATAATAAACAATGATAATAATAAAAACAATGAATAATTATTCAAAGAGCAGTAATGACAATAATAATTTTGTTATTTTAGAAGTGACGGTATGAATATCAAAAGAAAAATAACAGTGAGTGTCAGCAATTTTTTTCGGTGGACAGATTCCCGATCTTGAAATGATCCTGCATCTTCTAAATTCAATGGTTTCCAAAATTGCTAAACATATGACTGTAATTAACTGACATCCTAAACAAAAACACAGGCATTTATACATGTTTTGTTTTTCTTTTCTACACTTTCATACTCACGTAATCTTAACCGGTTAGAAACTTCCTTAAACAGCTCTGTTAAGGGTCGTTGTGAGATGAAATTGGGCAATTCTGCACTGTATAATGTACTGTGTTTATGGGCCACAAACGACTTCTTTTCTTTTCTTTTCTTTCATTTATATTCACTTTTCTTTTTCCTCCAATTCTTTCAGTGTGCTTACGATTTTGTTTCTTTGTTTCTTTTTTTCTTTGTGTGCTGTGTGTGTATGTATGAGCATATTTGTGTGCGTGTATGGGGAACAGAGTATGCATGCGTGCATGTATGAATCTTAGTGGAAATGTGAAGTCCAGATTACTAAGGCTATAACAACGTTTCATCTTGGTTAAACCTCTTAATTCTGAAAGGCAACAGGTTTTAATTGTGAAAAAGCCTTCCCTCCCGAGAAGCAAAAGGTGTGCGCCCTTTGTTTTGAACACTTCTCGAGGTTTATGAAGCAAGAAATGGGGTGTGTATGAAACTCCTCAATGTCCACATAAGACTTTTAAGTGTCTGGGGGAGAAAATGAACATTTCTAACGCAAAGGTCTCTGGAGCTCTTTGGCTTTAAAGGCGATTATAGTTGCAAGTAAACAGGTTTATGTGTAGCACTATTCATATTTTCCCATTGAAACAAGGAACACACACAAGTGAATTCACTCTAAAACAGATAACAAACACACAAGTATATACACATTCACAAACACACAGACAGACAGACATGTACGCGCACACACACAAATTATGCACACACACATACATATATACATGTATATATATATATATATATATATATATATATATATATATATATATATATATATATATATATATATATATATATATATATATATATGTGTGTGTGTGTGTGTGTGTGTGTGTGTGTGTGTGTGTGTGTGTGTGTGTGTGTGTGTGTGTGTGTGTGTGTGTGTTACTTGTACATTTGTATTTCCGATTTTGTTTTTAGGAAATTTGCAGTCTAGCAGAGTCTATTATCGTGATATATTGCACGCAACAGGATATTAAAAGCCATGATACTTTAACTATTTCGATGATTTACCGAATCTTTCTCAGTAACATAGCTAGTGCATACATACACACATATACACGCAAAAGGATACATATATGTAGACAGACACGCACACACACATACAAACACACATTGAAATAAACATATGCAAGTATGAGTAATACGTATATACATGTGTCCGTATGTTTTGTGCTGTACACTTCTCCCTTTCTGATCTATATTCTCATCTCTATGACCGATTTTTCTGTAATCTCCTTGTGCCCTTTCGTCTCTGTGTTCTTTTGTACTTCTTTTTGAACTTTTTATACCCTGAGTTCAACAAACAACGCTCGTATTTCCTCTGCTTCATTTCCTTTTTCTCTGCCCTCATCTCACCCCCTCCCCCTATCCTATCTCTTTCTTGACTTAGGCCTAATTGCCCGCATTATGATCTCCAGCCCCCCCCCCTCCCAACCTTCCAACCCCTCTATACTGCCCCCAACCCACCCCTCTCCTTTTCTCCCTTCTGCTCATCTCTCGTTACATCTTCCCTCATCCCCAGCAGGTATCCGAAGCCATCCCTCTTCGCTCAGTCTCAGGTTCCTTTTTTATATCAGAGATCCCACCCTCACTCCTTAAACCATCCCCTCACCCTGTCCCCGCCACATTGGTCTTCCCATCTCTACTTCCCCACCCTATCCCTTTCACACTGGCCTCTCCGTTCCTCCCTCTCCCTTTCCCCTCCCTCCCTCCCTCTCCCCTCTTCCTTTCTTCCCTCCCTCTCCCCTCTTCCCTCCGTTCCTCTCTATCCCTCTCCCCTCTTTCCTCTTCCAGGTACCTTACCCTCGGCGCTCTGCCTTTCCCTAAGCTTGCTGGCACACATCTCGCTCATATCATTTGGTTCTTTTATTTTATTTTATTGTTTTATATTTCTTTTCATTAGTACATTTTTTCTTTATTTTCTAATTGATTGTTATTTTTTATATATTTTATATCAGTATCTTCGTTTGTTATTTTCATTGCTTTCTTCTTTCTGTTTACTTATAGATATGTTTATCTATCTTCGTTTATACTGCCACCTATATATTTACATTCAGTCTATCCTTCTGACAGACGGACGGTCGCCGTTTGTTATTTGGACTAATATAGTTCCATTGCCTCATGATAATAAATTGTCATAGAATACAAAATTAATATCAAACTAAAAGAAAAATCTAAAATCTACACTCCTCCCTAATTCTTCATCTTATGACTCCCTACCTTCTCCCCCCTTCCCCATTCCTTCTCACCCCCCATTTCCTCATCACATAACCCCACTTCTTCTCACCCCCCCTATTCCTCCTCTCATAACCTTCTTCTCCTCACCCCCCCCCCTCTATTCCTCATCTCATAACCCTCTACCTACCCCCCTCCTCCCTCAATTCCTCATCCCATAACCCTCAGCCTTCTCACCCCCCCCTCCCTCAATTCCTTCCATCTCATCCTATCCCCTTCCCCCACCCTCTAGCCCCCTCCGCCACCACGAACCCCCCTCCCAACCTCCTTTAACAACCACTCACCCTTCATAAATGATGAAGAGCTCCAAACCGCAGATTCACCTTAAACCTCAAAATTACATCCCCAGAATCTACAGTCCTTTGTCTAAACGCCGGAGTCTGCGATGTATGTCAATATGTTTCCGAGTTTGCAGGATCAACAAAGGGAGGAGATGTATAGCCTGGCAGTACGTGTCGGGTATCGTGTGGTAAAATCGATGCTTGAATATATTCACTGGAGTCTCACGAATGCGTCTATGTTTGTGTATTTGGATTTGTAATGTAGGCACATTGGTGTGTATATAGATAGATAGATAGATAGATAGATAGATAGATAGATAGATAGATAGATAGATAGATAGATAGATAGAGAGAGAGAGAGAGAGAGATATGCATGTATGTAGTATATGTAATACGTATACGTATACGTGTGTGTGTGTGTGCCGGTGTGTGTGTGTGTGTGTGCGTGTGTGTGTGCGTGTGTGCGTGTGCGTGTGCGGGCGTGTGTGTGTGTGTGTGCGTGTGCGGGCGTGTGTGTGTGTGTGTGTGTGTGTGTGTGTGTGTGTGTGTGTATGTGTGTGTGTGTGTGTGTGTGTGTGTGTGTGTGTGTGTGTGTGTGTGTTAAAAAGCAAAGTCTCTTTTCATAGACACAAATATTCTAATCTAATTCGCGAGGATTTGAAGTTTAGAAACAGAAATTCACCTCAAAACGGGAAAAGAAAATATGTCTAATTCACACAAAATATTCATGAAAATGCTAGCCCCCACATCAAAATACACGCTGCGCAAACTACAAAGAGATAAAAAGATAAAAAGATAAAACAGAAGAAATAAGACAACACGAAAACAGACAAAAAACTAAAGTGAAGAATAATAAAAAAAATATATGACAAGAAAAAACACTAAGCTTCACTCCCCCCCCCTTTCTCACAAAAAAAAAAAAAAAAAAAAAAAAAAAATAGAAAGAAGAAGAAAAAAAATGTTAATGAAAACAAAGTTCTGAGAGAGCCCGAAACTGCACGAGAACATGACAGTTGGAAAAAAATGTAGATAAAAGTGAATGAATATGAGGCGCGTTTGAGTAACTTTCTCTCTACACCCCCCCTTCCCCGTCACCAATGTACCCACTACTCTACTTTCGCTACCCTGTACTCCCCTCCCCCCGGCTTCCCATATATACCCCTCCCCTTCCTCGGCTACCATGCATACTCGCTTCAATTCTCCTGAATTCCATTCACCCATAGCACCCAACCCACCCTTTCCCACCCAAAACCCCACCTTTTATCCTTACGACACCCACCTTTTCCCCCTTTCTTCATCCCCCGCTCGCGACTCTCTACTCACCATCCCCTTGACACACCTCCTTCCCATTGCCTTTCCCTCGAACCCTCTTTGCACCCCTTTCCCTTTCATTCCTTACCCCTACCTTGGCTCATCTCGTACCCCCTCTTTTCCCTTAGTCCTCCTCCTCGAACCGCCAGCCCCTGAGAAATAACCCCTCGATAACCTCTCCTGTTCATTACTGGCCTTCTCTCTATCCTCTCCTACCCCCTACTTCCTCCTACTCCCTACCCCTTCTTTCCCGCTCCTCCCCCCATCCTTTCATCCCCCGAGAAGTCCAGACCTCAGTTCGCCCCAGGGATATTTGCGCAACTTCTAATGAGACTCTGATGCGAAATCTTGTGTTTATATTTTGTCTATAGTTCTCTTGGCACCTCTAAAGTCCTTCCCCTGAGAACGAAAAAGGGATTTTTTGCTTTTTCTCCCTTTTCTTTTTTATGTTTTTTTTTTCTGTTGATTTTTTTTTTCTTTTTTTTTTTTTTTTGTATTTAAGTTCATTGTGCCTTTTTGTGCGCATTCTTTGCTTCTTAAGTTTCATAAAAGGACTTCGTTTGTTTAATGTTGTTTGACAAGTGGTACCGAGAGAGAGGGAAAGGGAGGGGAGACAGACAGACAGAGAGAGAGAGAGAGAGAGAGAGAGAGAGAGAGAGAGAGAGAGAGAGAGAGAGAGAGAGAGAGAGAGAGAGAGAGAGAGAGAGAGAGAGAGACAGACAGACAGACAGAGAGAGAGATAGAGAGATAGAGAGATAGAGAGATAGAGAGATAGATAGAGAGAGAGAGGGGCAAAGAGACAGAGAGACAGACAGATAGAGACGGACACACACACACACACACACACACACACACACACACACACACACACACACACACACACACACACACACACACACACACACACACACACACAGAAAGAGATAGAGCGTCATGGTTAAATAACCTCATATCTACATCAAGAATATCTTAAGTAATGAATCCATCTTCATCCGTGTCTTTCCGAGTTATACTGTTCAAGGTGTTGATATCTCAGAGAGGTGTATATAAAAAAAGAACAATGTCTATGACTTTTACATTCTATTTACATGAAAAATAGGAGGCATCATGGAACGGTGCATGCAAGCGGGTGGCTTTGCAGGCATTTGCATTGGAATGTAAAGATATTAAATATTTGCATTGTAATGTAAATGTTATTGAATATATGCGTTATAATGTAATGGTTCTAAATACTTGCAGTGAAATGTAATGATCCTAAAATGTTTGTAGATTAATGCAGGGATTACAAATGGCTGTCTAGTGCAACTTTACAGTGATATGATTTTAAAATGTTTATGTAGCACTGATATCATATAATGTGTCATTATCCTTTTCCATCATAGTCTTCGTGTAAATCATGTACAAATAGCTGTCCTAACTATAATGTTCATCCTTCTAAAAGCCATTCTTCACGCAGTCCTCAACTATTTGTTGACCGATTCTTAAATGAAAGTGATACACATTGTGAATATTACAATGGTGAATTCTATTGATATGCGAGCGTATACAAAGAAAACTGGAGTTCGCTTTTTTATATTTATATGTAATCCATTATTCATCTGTTAAGCTGAACAAAATATAGGCATTTAAGCAGAGTATTACATAAATCTACACAGAAGGAAATAATCATAATAGGCCTTTTTCTGCAACATTAAATTCAAAAGTAATGTAAGTGAACATACATATCCATATCATTATCGTCAACTACAGGCTTTACTCTTGGACTTTCTATACGTAATGACCCAAAGACCAAATACGTATTAAATTCCTTTGAGATTTCGGATAATATAGGGAACACAAAGAAATGTGGATATATTGTAGTAGTAAAAAACTCTCAAAACCTTATTCAGGGAGCTTATAAAAAGGCCTTTTTTCCATCTCAGTAATTTCCTCTCCCCTTTTTAATTTCCTTCTTTCTCTTTCTCTTTCTCTGTCTCTTTCTTTTTCTCTGTCTCTTTCTTTTTTATCTTTGTCTCTTTCTTTTTCTCTGTCTTTTTCTCACTCTCTCTCTCTCTCTCTCTCTTCTCTCTCTCTCTCTCTCTCTTTCCTTTTCCCTCATTCTCATTCCCTCTCTTTCCCTCATTCTCTATCTCTCTCTTTTCCTCATTCTCTTTCTCTCTCCTCCTCTCCCTCTCTCACTCTCTCTCTCTCTCCGTTTCTCTCTTTCTCTACGTTGGGCATAAATTTCGAACATTAATACTGTCCTCTTCTCTTCTCAACCCGAAGGCTTTGAATAAACACGAAAGCTTTAAAGCAGTAAGAAAGACCGGATTCAACGCATCTACATAACACACAAATTACCCAACCATATGAGGCTGGCACACACACTTTCCTCACAACTAATACAACCACATTCCCAATCTTATTCCAAAGAGCCAACTATCTCAAACACGTACAATTTAAGTTTCACGGGGGTCTGAATCTTTATATTAGTTTCTTCAGTATATCCATTATAATAAATAATAGCAATCCGGGGGGGAATAAAATCTCGTCGAGGTATTAGCAACACCAATAGCAACGGTTCATGGCTGAGCGTGCGTTTGCGTATATGGGCTGACAGGGAAGAGAGATAAAAACGAAGAAGAAGAAAAGTGGAGAAAAGGGAAAGAAATGCAAAAACATATACACGATAAAGATAGAGAGATGCATAGATAGATACATACATACACACTTATTTACTTACACACACACACACACGTACACACACACACACACACTTACACACACATACACACACACACACACACACACACACACACACACACACACACACACATACACACACACACACACACACACACACACACACACACACACACACACACATACACACACAAATATATATATACATACATTATTATATATATATATATATATATATATATATATATATATATATATATATATATATATATATATATATATATATTATATATATATATATATATATATAAAATATATATATATATATATATATATGCATATATATATGCATATATATATGCATATATATATATCATTATCATCATCAAGGGGCTAACGCCGACGGGGGCGCATGGCCGCATCCACCCTTCGCTTCCAGCCACGAGGATCCCTCGAGGCGAGTCTCCAGGCAGGCACACGGCCCATCTCTATTTCCTCACGACAGGTCTCGTCGAGCTGCCCAAGCCATGATCTCCTAGGACGTCCCACAGGTCTCCCTCCACCCAGGGTTGTCTCGCAGAGAGACAACCTGGTGGGCAGGGTCGTCCCATAGGGAGGCGAGCTAGGTGGCCATATAGCCTGAGTTGGCGATCCCGGATTATGCAAGTAACAGGTCCCATGCCAGTCTCACGGTGTAACCGCCGGTTGGACACGTGGTCCTGCCAACTGTACCCCATGATCCGGCGAAGGGACTTGTTACAAAAGGCATCGAGGCGAGACTCCAAGGCACTGGATAGCGTCCAGGTTTCGCTCCCATAGAGCAAAACTGGAAGTATCAAGGCCTTGAAGACACGCAGCTTGGTCCTTCTGCATAGGTAGCGACATCTCCAAACGCTCTTGTTGATCGAGTTCATGGCTCCTGTTGCCAGACCAATCCGTCTACTGACTTCCTGGTCTGACAACCCAGAGACATGGACTACGCTACCAATGTATGTAAAACTTTCTGTGACTTCAACGTCCTCGCCGCAAGCATGGATCGACTGAACGGGTTCCCCTAACAGGCCCCCAAATCCTGAATCTTGGTCTTGGTCCAGGAGACCTCTAGGCCTAGGGGCTTCGCCTCATTGCTAAATGCATCAAGAGCCGCCACAAGTGACTCCAAGGACTCAGATAGGATGGCAACATCGTCGGCAAAGTCAAGGTCCGAGACCTTAATATTGCCTAGTGTTGCTCCGCATTGACTTTGGCTAGTAGCTCTGCCCATTATCCAGTCCATACAAGTGTTGAAAAGTGTGGGTGCAAGGACACAGCCTTGCCTCACCCCTGAATTAACAGGGAAGAAGTTCGACATACCCCCACCACACTTTACAGCACTTTCAGTACCAGTATAGAGGCTTGCTATCAGGCCAATAATCTGTGTCGGAATTCCCCTGAGCCTCAGGATCTCCCATAGCGATTCCCGATGCACCGAGTCAAACGCCTTCTTGAGGTCGATGTAGGCTGCAAGCAACCCACGACCAAACTCACGACGGCGTTCCACAATTACTCGAAGCGCTAGTATACGGTCTATTGTGGACTTGCCAGGAGTAAATCCAGACTGCTCCGGTCTCTGGTGCCTCAGTAGGTGGTTGCGGATC
Source organism: Penaeus monodon (assembly GCF_015228065.2). Taxonomy (NCBI): domain Eukaryota; kingdom Metazoa; phylum Arthropoda; class Malacostraca; order Decapoda; family Penaeidae; genus Penaeus; species Penaeus monodon. The sequence goes on from NC_051402.1 coordinate 12,159,322, forward strand.
CGTTTCAGAAGAATGTGAGCGAGAACCTTGCCTGGTATGCTGAGCAGTGTAATGCCACAGTAGTTGCTACAGTCCCATCGATCCCCTTTCCCCTTCCAGAGAGGGATGACCACGCCCCTCAGCAGGTCGGGGGGAATGGTACCAGACTGCCAAATGGCAGTCAGGACTGTATGCAGGCCCCGAGCCATAGGTTCACCCCCAGCCTTTAGCAGTTCAGCAGGGATATCACATATGCCTGCAGCTTTCCCACTCTTCAGCTTGGAAATCGCCAGCCTAACCTCTGTCAGGGTAGGAGGTTCCTCGCTGATGGGTGGGTCCGGCACAGGCACTGAGACATCGCTTGCATCCAAGCTAACTGTTGGAGGATCCACCTGGTACAACTGTTCAAAATACTCAGCCCAACGTTCACGAACTCCAACATGATCTGAGATGATCCGTCCATCCGCTGATCGGACTGCAGTCATCTGTGAGGAGGGCTTAGGGTTCAGTTTTCTCAGGGCTTGGTAGGCAGGGCGAAGGTCATTTACCAAGAAATGGCCTTCGACCTCCTCAGCAAGATTCCTGATGAACTGTTCCTTGTCCCTTCTCAGCAGTGTCCGAGCCCTGCGCACCATGGAACGACGCAAGACTTGATTCCCATTCAGCCGAGCCTTGCGACACGCTTCAGTGGCCTCTAATGTCTCCAGGGAGATGGTATTCTGCCTTGTCCTTGGGCGTACGCCAATGGACTCCTGAGCTGCTTCGAGTGTTACGCGCTTGAAGGACTCCCACAGACCAACTGGATCCGTCAGGTTGCTGGTTTCTGAGAATCGGTCAGAGACTGCCGTGGCGAACCCACGGGCACACTCCTCCTCCCTTAGTCTGTCCAAGTGAAACACCTTAGGGTGGCCACTGGAGGGACGGGGAGTTTTGAAGTGGACCCGCAAGGTAGCCACAAGCAGCCTATGGTCGGTGCCACAGAACTCAGCACTCCGGTAAACCCTGCAGTTCTGGAGGATCCTCCATCGCGTGCTGACAAGAATGTGGTCGATCTCCTTGGCCACTGTACCCGTATCGCTGTACCAAGTCCAGCGATGCGAGTTGGAGCGCTGGTACCAGGAGCCAGAGATCCTCATTTTCTGGGACCTAGCAAAGTCCCGGAGAAGGAGGCTATTCTCGCTGCTGGGATCAGCTCCCGAGCCATGGGGGCCGACAGACATCTCGTAGCCAGCTCGGTCACAGCCGGATACCGCATTGAAGTCGCCCAGAACAATGCGAATGTCTCGCCGGGGGCAATCGTCTGCCACAGATGCGAGTTTGGCGTAGAACGCCTCTTTCACATCGGTTTTATGTACATCGGTAGGAGCGTATACAGCAATAAGAGACATGAAGCCAAAAGCATGCTTCAGTCTCAATGCCATGATACGCTCATCAACCGGTGTCACCTCGACTACCGCAGGCTGAAGTCGATTGGAGATGGCTATGGCTACACCCTGGAGGTGGTGACCATCGCTGCGGCCCGACCAGTAGAAGGTGTAACCACCCACACTGATCGTGCCGCTACCAGGTCTTCTCACCTCTGAGAGGGCAGCCACCTCAACTCCCAGTCGCTTCAATTCCCGCGATAGCAGAGGTAACCGCTCATCCTGCCGCAAGGACCGGATGTTCCAAGCGCCTACCCGGAAAGCACGCCTGAGGTTAAGCCTCGGGTGGTCACTCCGGGTGCACGCCACCTCTGCCGCCCCCACCAACACAGCCCCAGATAAAGGGGGTCGGCAGGCTGTGGGACCGCCTATCCACCTGTGGGGTTCCCGAGGGCTTTCCCCCACAAGCTTCATGGTGGGTTGGCGCCTGCCGGGGCGCAGGCGGGACGAGTAACTCTCGTTCCAATCCTGCACCCCGACATTTGCCCTCCCAGCGGGACCCACAGCCCGCCTTACTTGCTGGGTGGGAGGGACAACACCCCTCCCCCCAGCATTTCCATTCATAAAAGACGTTGCCAGAGGGTCATTCTGGGGGGAGGAGGACTGGCAAGGCCCACCTCCCCCGAGCCGCCCCATTACCCCAGGGTGGCTAGGGGGCAGGAGTTGGTACGAAGCCAGAGCGTGTCCACACGCCGGTGGGCCATAATTCCGCACCTCTGGGGCCTCCTGCTGCTCCGAGATCCCCCACAGATTTAGCCTGGGACCGCAAGGTACCCAGTTACCCATGGGTGGCCACGAGGAGGCACTGCAGAAGTCTTAATGATGGAGAGGCTGTGACCTGACAGGGGAGACTTATGCGGAAGCTGCTCTCTTTTTCGCACTGGGCTAGCCAGGGGTGGAAGCTGCAAGCGAGAAGGCATGCAAGCACTTAACACTATCTAGGCTACCACACCATCGCTTCACATCACCATGCACGTGAAGCATGCATATATATATATATGCATATATATATATATATATATATATATATATATATATATATATATATATATATATATATATATATATATATATATATACACACACACACACACACACACACACACACACACACACACACACACACACACACACACACACACACATATATATAGAGAGAGAGAGAAAGAAAGAGAAAGAAAGAGAGAGAGAGAGAGAGAAAGAAAGAGAGAATGGTTGGCGAGGTAGTCATCATTCAAACACCTCCATTATCCCATTTAAACCGGAAAAAAATGACTTGCCTTCTTTTAGGGATTTAATGACGCAGACAGATAGAAATGTTTGCTGATTATTTAAATCTAAGTTTTAGGAAAGTCATAAACTATTAACATATTAACAGGCATAGAGACATGACTTATTGTGAAGTTTGCTAATTTACAGGCGTATGTATGTAGTCCTTGTTAAGATTTGTTAGAAACTTTCAAGGTTGCCAACTAAACGGAGAGAGAGGGGAAACCGTGAGAAGACGAGAAAAGAAGGATATGCAGATTTCATGAAGAACTGAATGTACAGTTTTAAACTATGTCAACTTTCGAATATAATGATTTCCTAGTAAGTACAATTGTCATAAGCTCATGTATATTACCCTCTTTTTAGTTCAGATCTTTAGCAACTATTACTTCCTGTGTCTAAATAAAAATAACATTTTGCTCTACCGTGTCTGATATGTCAACAAAAAAAAGAAAGAAAAAGTGGATAAAACCTTCCTTTAAGCTTTATTTATAGCTTTCTCTTCGCTCGAAGAGACGTTTAGATGTGGTAAAAAAAAAATAAACGGGAGACCCATTATAACTCATTACGCTACATTTTCTTACTGTCCTTAGTTATACCTATTCCCAGCCCTCAGCTCGAGTGTACCGAGTTGAGCTGGTGCAGATGTTCAAACGGTAAGCCTTCGCCAAGAGATATTCTGATTTAATCACTCTAAGCCTGATAGACAATAATCTACTTAAGCGGCGTCTGCTTTCGGTCGAGGTTTCCAGGGAAGTATGACGGTGATATTGAGGATAATTTTGGCATAATAAAGTGAGAGAGGTGAGAGGTTGTTTTGAGGCTGTTTGTTATTAAATGTATGTTTATAAGCGGGACCTGTAGGAAAAGATGATGAAACCCTATTTCTGGTTATTTGTCTATTCTTGTTCATTCATTTGGTGCATAATCACAACTATCCTCATCTACAGAAGGGAGAGAGAAAGTAGAGGAGGAGGAGGAGGAGGAGGAGGAGGAGGAGGAGGAGGAGGAGGAGGAAGAGGAAGAGGAAGAGGAAGAGGAAGAGGAAGAGGAAGAGGAAGAAGAAGAAGAAAGAGAAGAAGAAGAAGAAGAAGAAGAAGAAGAAAAAGAAGACGAGTATGAGTAGGAGGATTAGAGGATTAGAGAATTAAAATTAAGAAATGGAAAAGGAAGAGGAGAAAAAAATGAGGAGGAGGAGGAGGTAGAGGGGGGAATGGAACAAAGTATATACATGGAAAGTGAAGAGGAGGGGAAAGAGATGAAGTTAGGAAAGAGAACGAGAAAAAAAGAAGGAAAAAGGAGAGAGGATGGAGGGGGGGGGGTGAAGGAGGGGTAGGGGGAGGATATCGAAGCCCAACTCATAAATTCCGTCCCAGGATCAAAGGCAGAATGTTCCCATTGAAAGAGCCCAGCTAAAACAGTCCTTAGAGAGACAAAATATCGCCTGGCATAACTCGCGTATCCATTCGTCTCTTGTTGAAGACAGAGAGATA
>NC_051402.1:12173486-12175986 GCF_015228065.2 Penaeus monodon
TATATACCTATATATACCTATCATCATCATTTAACGGTAGGTTCATGTCTGAGCCGCCGTGGTCACAGCATGATACTCAATTGCAGTTTTCACGTTGTGATGCTCTTGGAGTGAGTACGTGGTAGGGTCCCCAGTTCCTTTCCACGGAGAGTGCCGGTGTTACCTTTTTAGGTAATCATTCTCTCTTATTTTATCCGGGCTTGGGACCAGCACTGACTTGAGCTGGCTTGGCCACCCAGTGGCTAGGCAGGCAATCGAGGTGAAGTTCCTTGCCCAAGGGAAACAACGCGGCGGTCGGTGACTCGAACCCTCGAACTCAGATTGCCGTCGTGACAGTCTTGAGTCCGACGCTCTAACCATTCGGCCACCGCGGCCCCATATATACCTATATATACCTATATATACCTATATATACCTATATATACCTATATATACCTATATATACCTATATATACCTATATATATATATATATATATATATATATATATATATATATATATATATATATATATATATATACATATATATACATATATATATACACATACACATACACATAACGTATCATTGAATTATGAAATACAGGCCATAAAAATAAATAAATAAATAAATAAATGAAAAAATAACAACAAATAATTTCTTTTTCATTTGTGCAATGTGATAGGCTAACTGTCCTTAAACGACTGCATATTTTAAAACGCAGCGGACACACATTTCCCCAACTCATATTTTCGTGGGGACATTTTCTCCCCCACACACTCACGGGCAAGCGAGCACAAAATTTACGATCTTTCTAGTAATTAATGGGCCCTTTTCCTTTGCGAAAAGAAAAGAGCCAATAACTCACCGGTATCGCTGACATCGCCATCACTGTTATCATCTTTAAATTACCATTATTGTTATCACGGGAGTCTGTTGTGACATTCTGTTTGAACCTCTTCCAAAAGGACAAAAGTAATTGAAAAGGGAAAACTCTGTCCGTAGACTATTGTACCTATCAGTAGTGTTAGTGTCATCATTATCATTATCGGTAATAATAACTATAATAATGGTATTGGTAATCATTAATATTATTGTTGGTTGTTGTTGTTGTTGTTGTTCTTATCGTTATCATCATTGTCATTATCATGTAATAACTTTATAATTTTTATTTTTATTATCATATTTTTTCTTATCTATTTCAATTTATACTGCTGGATCTGGGCGTGTCCTTATAGTTGTAACTCTGCAAATTCGAAATATTCTGTAATGTTAACACTATCTTCGCTATTATCATTAATGTTGTCTTCATACAATAATTTCTTTATCCTTTTCAATCTTCTTTTAGTATTTCAGATATGAATTGGATTTAACAAAAGAAAGGCTCACAAATATAGTGGAAACATATGTAATTTGAAACACAGCTTCCACAGTACTGAATATTCCCTGTAGTGAGAGAAGCAGTAATTTTCTACTGTCAATTTATATTTAGCAAATTTGATATAACTCATATTGCTATTAGCTAAAGGGGATAAAAAAAAGATAGATGGTCAGTATTTTGAACAAGGGAAAGGAGGGGGAAATAACGTCCAGTAATATATGATAGATATGATAATTTTATGATAATTAATAAGAAGGGAATAACAGGTCACTGCAGCCAACGTACAAGGAACGTAAAAAAACACGAGGGGGATTAAATGCACAAGGCGAATAGAGATATGCGGAATAACGAGAGCCAAGCCACGTGGATAATGTAACTGATGATAAACCAGGGGGGGAGAGGAAAGGAGGAACGGTTTGGGAGCGACATGAAAGACGGCAGAGCGAAAATAATCATAATGATCATTCGAGTAAGTTATTACATGGGACTTTGAGCGAGAGTGCAAGATTAGATTCAAAGAAAATGGGAATCAACAGGTAGTCTGCATGTTATACGAACAGAAAACGAGCATCAACAGGTACCATGCATGTTGAGCGTATAGAAAACGAGGAACAACAGGTTTCATACGTGTTCGACTTCAGTGAATAAAACGTGATGTCAGCAATAATCATGGGGATAATGTAAATAAATAAAAAGCCTTACCTTTCCTTTACAAAAGTAGACTTAACGATCCTATCAAAACATCATATCATATAACTTATCATGTCTTAAATACAAAGTCCAAAAGAAATCTTACAGTAATTGGCCAGGTGCTTAGAACTAAGCTGCAGTCTTCATACATGAAATCAATAAATCTGAAGTTTCATGACTGGCAATTCCATGCCGATCAGTGATGTCAAACTGACAGCGTCCAAACAGTAAGAGATAAATTAGATATAAAGGAAATCAATATATATATATAAATGTATATATATATATATATATTAATATATATATATTATAATATATATATATAATTAATATATATATTATATATATAATATATATATATATATAATAAATATATTATATATATATATATATATATATATATATATATATAATATATAATATATATATATATATAATATATTAATTTT
>NC_051402.1:12190986-12193486 GCF_015228065.2 Penaeus monodon
CAGACAGAAAAAGAGAAAGAAAGAGCAATTTTAGGTGTATTATAATATGATAATATAATTATACATTCATACAAATAAATACATAATCATTTGAATTGATAAGTAAATAAATACATATAAACAGACATATATATATATATATATATATATATATATATATATATATATATATATATATATATATATATATATATATATATATATATATATATATATATATACGGTGCATGTGTGTATTTGTGTATGTGTTTGTGTGTGTGTGTGTCTGCGTGTATGTGTATGTGTATGTGTGTGTATGTGTGTTAATATATAATATATATATATATATATATATATATATATATATATATATATATATATATATATAAATATATATATATATATATATATATATAAATATATATATATATATATATATATATATACATATATATATATATGTATGTATGTATGTATGTATGTATGTATGTATGTATGTATATATATATAGATAATTAGAAAGATATACATACACATATATAACATAATATAATCTAATCTTATATATGTGCGTGTGTTCGTTCCAATCTTCTTACGAGTTTACAAACAAAGGCACTGCTATATAATATTTGAAATCTCCTAGGGCAGACTGATTCCATTTGGTCCCCATTGAACTGAAGCTCCCAGTGGCAGCGACACCGCCAGTACCTCTCTTTATCAAATTCTGACGTACGTGTGTGTAGGTAGGAGCAGGGAGCAGGAGGGAGGAGGAGGAGGAAGGGGGGGGTCGTATAATCGTACGTTTGCTTGTGTGAGAGTTTTCATCTGTGCGTGTGCGTTCATTTATCTGTCTGTTTTCTGAGCCTTTTTGTTTGTTTGTTTGTGTGACTGTATTTATATGTTTAAGCTTATCATCCTTTGCCAATAAGTCTCTATGTAACTCATTCGTCAAAACGTGTTTAATCGCGAAGGAAAAGGGAAATAATGATAACAGTGTTACGAATAATGATAAAACATGATGATAAGTACTTTAAGTAGATGTAGTAATAATGGTAATGATATTAAAAATAAGAATGATAAATATAATAAGTATACGCAGAACGATAATGATGAAGAAAGGAATACTACTGATCCAAAACTATACCAGATTCACAACTTTATCAGCCTTCCTCACACACACACACACACACACACACACACACACACACACACACACACACACACACACACACACACACACACACACACACACACACACACACACACACACACACACACACACGCACACACACAAAGAGACACAGAAAAAGGCTCAAGCTCATCACCTCCACAGCAGTATCACCGCAGGGAGTCGTCAGCGGCAGAGTGTCGACAAGAAGCCCCATGTTAGAGAGGTCTCATGGGACAGCACGTTCGCTCTCCCTCCCCCATACGAAGCGAAGAAAATATATTATTTCTGTTGGTGTGGGTATTTTTACAGCCGCAATATAGAGGGGGGGTTTATGGTGTCGTTATACGTGCTGTAAACTATCTAACAGCCGTTTAGTGGCCACTTTATCATCTATCCGTCGTTTGTTGCGCGTGGGTGCTATTAGCTATTATTATCACCCGTCTGTTCACCAGCTTTAGTCCCCCGTCTTGATGTATGGGCATCTTGCCTCTACTTCCCGGTGTTAAGTATCTCGTAGGTTCGCTTATGGTATCCTGTGATCTGCTTATAAGGGCAACAACGGGTAAGACGATTCAATACTTTTGAGCCTTCTCAATCTTGAATAGAATGCGTTAGCCATGACTTACAGGAGATTTTATTTCACCATTTCTCCAAATATTTAGTGATATTTCTCTGATGATGATGAAATGCATAATGCATAATACATTCCCATTGTTCCCTTTAGTCTTACATCATTGGGAATTCTAGTGACTACTCGCTCTACAAGCGTCTCTCTCTCTCTCTCTCTCTCTCTCTCTCTCTCTCTCTCTCTCTCTCTCTCTCTCTCTCTCTCTCTCTCTCTCTCTCTCTCTCTCTCTCTCTCTCTCCTGTTCCTTTATCTATCTACTTATCTATATACTGTAAATACCTATGTATCTGTCTGGTTATCTCGTTATTCGTCTAGCTAGATAGCTTTCTATCCCACCCATTATCTCTCTCCACCACTCATCATCTCTCTTCTCCACTCATCTTCTCTCCCTCCCTCCCTTTCTCCCTCTCTCTCTCCCTTGCTCTCCCTCTCCTTCCCCCTCTCCCTCTCCCTCTCCCTCTCCCTCTCCCTCTCCCTCTCCCTCTCCCTCTCCCTCTCCCTCTCTCTCACTCCCTCTCCCTCCCTTTCTCTTCCTCTCTCTCCCCTTTCCCCGTTGCACCGGCGTATACTTCAATCACTGTTACGCTTCCGGGAGTCCCAAAAGGTGTGGCAGGTCGAAACTTTGGACCTCGTGACAGGAGGCGAAGGAAGGGACAGGAGGAGGGAGGTAAAGGAAGGGAATGAGGCAAATGAAAGAAGGGGGAGGGGAGGGAGGAAAGGAA
>NC_051402.1:12218486-12223486 GCF_015228065.2 Penaeus monodon
GGAGGAAGGGGGGGGGGAGTGAAAGGGAGGAAATGAACGGGGGAGTGAACGGGGGGGGGAGTGAAAGGGAGGAGTGAACGGGGGAGTGAAAGGGGGGGGTGAAAGGGAGGAGTGAACGGGGGGAGGGGAACGGGGGGAGTGAACGGGGGGAGTGAACGGGAGGAAGTGGAACGGGGGGATTTAACGGGGGGAGTGAAAGGGAGGAACGGGGGGAGTGAACGGGGGGAGTGAAAGGGAGGGTGAACGGGCGGAGTGAAGGGGGGAGTGAAAGGGAGGAGTGAACGGGGGGGGGGTGAACGGGGGAGTGAACGGGGGGGAGTGAACGGGGGAGTGAAAGGGAGGAGTGAAAGGGGGGAGTGAAACGGAGGAGTGAACGGGGGGAGTGAAAGGGAGGAGTGAACGGGGGGAGTGAACGGGGGGAGTGAGCGGAGGAAGCAGGAGAAAGGGGGGAGGGCGTAGGGATGGGGAGTAGATGAGGAGAAGCAAAGGGAGGGGGGAGATTGTACAAAGGGGGATATGGAAGGATAGAGGGATGAGGATGAAGAGGAGGAGCAGAAGGAGAGAGAAGGGGAAGGAGGGGAGGAGGACGTAGAATGCGGGGACACAAAAACAGAGCGAGAGAGAGAAACAGCCTCCAGCAGGCAGCTTACGAGAGACTAAACGCCTAGATCGCTTGAGATTCTGGGACAAAGGTGCGCTGCAAAGACAAAAGGCAGAGGAGAGAGAAAAGGAATGAAAAAGGGAGGATGACAAAAAGAAAGGAAGAGAATAAGACAGACCGATGGAGGCAGACGGTGAGGGAGAAAAGTATAGGCTACATTCATACATACATTCATACATATATACCTAGATACATACATAAACACACACACACACACACACACACACACACACACACACAAACACACACACACACACACACACACACATGCATACACACAAACATGCACAAACATATTCACACATGCACATCCATCCATATATACATGCATATTGTATATACATATATACAAATGTTTAATATATTTATCTATCTACCTATCTACAAGAAGGGCGAACGCTAGTAATACATCCCTCCAGAAAAGTGAAAATGTGTTCCATGCTCGAAGAGAAAAAAAAAAATGCAGTAACAATCACTGGGAACATGACTACTCTCACATCTCGCACAGCTAACGTCACATAGAAAGAGGATTCATCTGTAGAAACGCGCATGTATAGCTCCCTGACCCCCTCCCCCTCTCCCCCACCCTCCTTTTCCCTGTACCTAAAACCTGCTACCTAAAAAAAAGAAGAAAAAAAATCTCTATATACATATATACTTTTCGGGGATTTCGAGTGCCTCTTTCTACAATCACTTGCCCCTCCCAAATTTCCCATCCAATCCCATATTTGCAACCCCCTTCCTCACGTGCTGTTATTACTTTCGCTATTTTTTTTCCTTTCTCCCCCAACCACCTGCATTTCTGTTCAACTTTTACGTTTTGCCGAATTCCATTCTGCCTTTGCTAAGTGTACGCAGAAACAGAAGGCGTATTTTTTTTCCCTCTCTGTTTTTCTATTTTATTTTTTTTTTTTCTCTCTCTCTTTCTCTCTGGCTCCATCTCTGTCTCTGTTTCTCTCTTATTTTCCGTCCTTCCTATTCTCTTCTCCCCTCCTAGCTTCTCTCTCTTTCTCCTGACGTTCAGCGATTCTTCTCTCACCCTCCTCATACCTACACTTCCCTGCACCCTACCCCCTTTGCCCACTCCCTCCCTCCTGAGTTCCCCCCCCCCCCATAGAGCTTTACCCCCACCCCCACCCCTGAGCTTTACCCACCCCGCCGTCCCACTGCCCCCTTCCCCATTCTGATTCCCTTCACCTTCCCTCCAGCTCCGATCTAGCGAGTGTTAAGGGAGAAGAGCTCCCCTCACTCTCCCTTACCCCCTCCCTTTCCCCTCCCTATTCTCTAACCCCCGGCCACTCACTGACCTAGCGACTAACCCCCATCCTACCCCTATTTCCCATCCACTGTAATACTCTTTTCTGTACCCCACTTCTATTCCACTTCCCCCAACTCATTCTTTCTCTCTCCTTCCCCAACTCCCCACCCCCCTCTACCCCTCCCCTCCTAAAATATCCTCTTCCCCTCCCCTCCCTACTTCTCTCTTCCCCTCCCCTCCCCCTAACGTATCATCCCCTCCCCGACACCCACCCCACTAACCATGCCCTCCCCCCAATCTCCTTTTCCACTCCCCTCCCCTAACTCCTCCTTCCCCTCCCCTCCTTCCTTCCCCAGTCTCCTCTAACCCTCCCTTCCTCTAATCCAATCATCCCCTCCCGTTCCCATCTTCCCTTTCCTCTCCCAATTCTATCTTCCCCTGCCTTCCCCTCCCCTCCTCCCTTCCCCTCTTCCACTCCCCTCCCCTCCTCCCTTCCCTTCTTCCCCTCCCCTCCCCCAACTCCCTCTTTCCCTCCCCTCCCCCAACCCCCTCCTCCGTTCCCCCAACTCCCTCTTCACCTCCCTTCCCCCAACTCCCTCTTTCCCTCCCCTCCTCCTTTCCCCTCTTCCCTTCCCCTCCCCCAACACCCTCCTCCCCTGAGGCCCGACCCAGCGAGTGTTAAGGGCCAAGAGCTCCCCTAATGCCGTCGGCGCTCAGGAGGACACGAACTCTGCCCGGATGCCATTAGCTGACCTCTATTTCGAGAGTCGAAAACTCAACGTAGTCGGGGGTGGGGGGGGGGAGAGAAGGGATGGGGGTTAGGGGGGGGTTATGGGTTGGGGTTAGGGGTTGGGGAAGGAGGTGGGGGTTAGGGGTGAGGAAGGAGGTGCGGGTTAGGGGATATGAGAAAACGATTTGTTATGTGGCGTTATTTTCACGAATCGTAAGAAAAGTTCTTTCATGGTAACTCAAATAGTACTGGAAGATGGTGGAGCATCAGGGGAAGTGGGTAAAAACAGGGTAGGGGATTGGGTAGGGTTGGGTGGGTGGGTTGGGGGAGTGGGAAGAGAATTGGGGTGGGTTGGTTGGGAAAATGGGAAAAGAGTAGTGGAAATGTAGGTGGGTTGGGGAGTTGGGACAAGAGTAAGGATAGGGATGGTGAGTTGGGAAAGTGATAAAAAGTGTATATATATATATATATATATATATATATATATATATATATATATATATATATATATATATATATATATATATATATATGTGTGTGTGTGTGTGTGTGTGTGTGTGTGTGTGTGTGTGTGTGTGTGTGTACACATATGTATATATGTATATATATATGTCTATGTATATATGTATGTAAGTATCTAAATATATAAAGGCATACGCACACGCGTATAACTACTACGAATAAATAAAAGGAAACGAACAACCAAACAAAGACCTTTTCCCCTCATCTTCACGCACACCAAGTCAGCCAAGTCATCTGATCGCAGGTCAAGTCACACCAGGATCTCCTCAATAATTGTAATCAAGTCCAGCCACGTCCTACCCGCGCCCCAACTCCCCCCTCCCTTGGACCCCCGCGCGCCGAACATACTTCCTTGGTGAGGTCTCATTCCTTGTGAGACGCTTTCGCCTCGTCTCTCTCTCTCTCTCTCTCTCTCTCTCTCTCTCTCTCTCTCTCTCTCTCTCTCTCTCTCTCTCTCTCTCTCTCTCTCTCTCTCTCTCTCTGTCTGTCTGGCTGTCTCTATCTTTCCGTCTGTCTGTCTCTCTTTCTCTATCTATCTATTTATCTGCGTTTGAGCTTTCTTTACTTGCGAAATATATTTCTTTTCTCTGCTGTCTTCATATTTCTTTTGTCTAACCGTCTCCTATCCCTCCCCCATCCTCCCCCCTTCTCTCTCTTTTTGTGTGTGTGTGCATGTTTGTTTATGTTTACCTGCTTATCTATGCAGAAATCTAATTGTCTTCCCTTCTGTTTGTATGATTCCTTTTTCTCTTTCTACCCTCCCCCCTTCTCTCTCTTACTTTCTTTCTTCGAAGTATAAGAAATTTATAACTGAAAATAGTACAAAGACGAAGCAAAGTACCTACAAATAGGAGGTAAAGAAAGAGGGAAATATCCAAATAGAACAAACAGACCATCCTGACGTTCTTTTCCCAGTCCAAAGAAATTATGTCTCCTCCCCTCCCTCGCCCTGCCTCCTTCGTTCCCTCCTCCCATAAGAAACAAGAATACAGGCGAGGAAATGTATTCCGTGTTATGCATAACATTACATCCTTCCTCCCTCCCTAGCATTCCTCTTAGCTCCTGCCCCTCCCCTCCAACCAACACCCTATTCCTTGCCCATCTATTAAACACCTTAACCCTTTCCCTTCCACCCTTCCAGCTCAACTCTACAGTTTCTTCTGTTATAGCCATCTCCTTTTATTCAGTAACACCCTTTTTTATCCAGCTAACACTCCATCCCTTCCCACTCCACAAACCTTTCATTCACCTGCTTTCTTCTAACATCACTCCTCCCCTCACCATATGTTACCTTACCCATTCACGACCCTTCTAGCAATCCACTCTTTCACCATTCATGTATTACCCATTCATTCCCACCATCCCCCTTCCGTTCATTTCTCTATTAATACTCCACCTCTTTTTTTTAAACAAAACGCCTTTCGATATCAATCTCTGACAATCTTTCTCCACTTTTGCCCTTCCACCTCATCCTTCCATTAATAAACCGTTTCTCCTCCTCATCTTACCCATTCATCCACCTTACATTTCCATTGATCTACCCACAATCCTCCCCTTTTATCCATCCGTCTACCTTACCCATTCCCCTCCATTAAGCATCCAATCCATTTTCCTCCACCAAACGTCCCATTCTTTTCCCTCCAACGAACTTCCCAAGCCTTTCCTGTACCCAAACACCATATTTCATGGTCTTCTACTGAACACCCTACCCCTTTCCCCTTTCACCTAGCACCCCATCCCTTTCCCCCTTCCACCTAGCACCCCATCCCTTTCCCCTTCCACCTAGCACCCCATCCCTTTCCCCTTCCACCTAGCACCCCATCCCTTTC
>NC_051402.1:12233486-12235986 GCF_015228065.2 Penaeus monodon
TTACTTATTTGTATGTATAAAACACACAAACGGTATACTGTTGTCTATATGGGTGCTTGCACAGGCAGTTTCATGGTCAGATGACCATCTACATGCATGTGTGATTTCCCTTTAGAATGCATTAAGGTCGTACAGTTCTGCTTACGTGATTCACCTCGTGTGCTTCCGTGTCATGGACGTGAGTGCCAGGTGAGAGATACAAGGTTATGCAAGGTGAGGAAATGTCAAATGGCAAGGTAGGTCGCGGGAAAGAGAGGTCAGCAGAAACGAACAATTACTAGCTTTGTATTTGTTTCTGCAAAGTGTAAAATTAATTATTGTTGTTTGTGTATTTTTTCTCTATTTTGACCTCTAAACTGTTGCCAGTGAAAGAGATTAATACTAGAAATAATTATAATATTGATTTAATATATCGATATGTAAGCCCTAAACAACACTTTTTTTTGGCTCTTATTTCTTGGCACCTCAATCCTCTCCACATTTCCTCTCCTCTTCTCCTCTTCCACCTCCTTTCTTTCCTCTTCCTCCTCTGCATCTTCCTCCACCTCCATTACTATCCCTCTCTACTCCCACTCAACACCTCTTCCCTCAGGCCTCCAGCTGCATTGGAAAGGTGGTTATTCGGGAGGGAAATGGAAAATGTATGATTTGCAACACTGCTTCCATTTTTTTAATTCTTTTATTTTCAGGGGAAGGTTTATGTACAGCGTGTGCGCGCGCGTGCGTGTGTGCATTGGTGCGTGTGTGTGATTCTGATGAGCGTCCACGTGTGTCTGTGTATGTGAAAGTGTGAGTTTACATATTCCGGAGTGAGTATATTTGAAGCATAGCCATCATATACTTCCAAGTGTTCCCGAGCCTTCCTCCCTCTCCTGTTCCTACTTCATCCTTAATTACATAACCACTTCATTTTCTCTTCCTTGATGAAAAGCTAATTTAGAAGTAAGTGAAAAATAAAGCACAAGTTGGTTTTTCGTATGGACAAGAACACTTGTCTTAATTCTCTGTGTCTAAGTGTGCATGTATGTACGAGTGCGTGTACTGATGCGCATACTGATCTCAAAATAAGCATGTTATTTTATATATGTTCAAATGGTAAATATAAACGGCATAATGCTTGTTCTCCACATGTTTGTATATAGAGTGCATATGTACATATACATATACATATGTAAATATGTATACTTATATGTATATTTGTGTCTATGAGTCTATGTGCGTGTGTCTATGTATGTGCGTGTGCGTGTGCGTGTGCGTGTGCGTGTGCGTGTGCGTGTGCGTGTGCGTGTGCGTGTACGGCAAAAATGTATCTACAACCATATATATAAAGAATGAAAAAGAAATTTCAAATGTAACTTGATGTCTCTATCTATCTTAGCAGACAAGGACTCTCACAAGAGACTATCGTTAATATCTCAACACAGAATCCATCTTCAAGGAAATCTGTTATTAATCTTTTCTTCTTGGAGAATGTACAAAACAACACAGCGTCTTCTTATCCAAGTTTCTCATCTATATTCCAGCGGATCTACGACTAAAAAGTACATAAAGGAAACACTGTATCAAAATTCCTCTGTGGTGGAGGGATGGGAGAGGGGAGAATTGTGGAGGTAGAAAGAGAGGTGGAAGGGAGAGGGGAGAATTAGGGAAGTAGAAAGGGAGGTGGAAGGGACAGGGGAGAATTGGGGGAGGTAGAAAGGGAGGAGGAAGGGAGAAGGGACAATTGTGGAGGAAGAAAGGAAGGAGGAAGGAAGGGGGGAGAATTGGGGGAGGTAGAAATGGGGGAGGAAGGGAAAGGGGAGAATTGTGGAGGCAGAAAAGGGAAGAGGAAGGACAAATAGAAGGAAGATCATGGGGGAGGAGTAGAAAGACGGGAAGAATGGGACAAATGGAAGGGGAGGTAAGATAATGGAAGGAAGTGAAAAGAGAAGAGAAAAGAGAGAAAAAAGAGGAAGGGTGGAAAGAGAGGCTTTTTTTTGGGGGGGGGGGGAGGAAGATTAACGGTGGGTGGAAAAGAAGGAAGGGAATAAAGGGGGGAGGAGGTAGAAAAATGAGGAGGTTTGGGAAGGGAAGATAGATGATTAGGGGGAAGAAAGGAAGGAAAATGGAGGACTGCAAAGAGAAAGAAGAAAATGTGGAGGGTAGAGGGAAAGGCAATGATGGGAGATAGAAAGGAAGGGAAGAGAATTTTGGGATGTGGAAAGGGGGGAGGAGTATGGGGGGATGGAGAGGAAAAGAGAATAATGAAGAAGAGATGATTGTAAGATTTTTTTTTCAGGGGGGGGGGTGAAGGGAGTGAGGAGGGAGACACGTTTAAGTTTTTCTTAAGGGAGATCATAGATATGAGAAAGAAAGAGAAAAAAAATGGAAAAGGGTGTTTTAAAGGGGGCAAAGGGAGGGAGGAATAGGAGAGAGAGATTTTTGAGAGGAATGAAGAGAGAGTAAGAAGTAACACGGAAAGAAAGAGAGAAATGGAGGGGGTGAAATAGCCAGAGGGGGA
>NC_051402.1:12240986-12245986 GCF_015228065.2 Penaeus monodon
CGGATCCCACGAGGGGAAAAAATAGAAATGGGACGAAGAAGGCAGGTGTTAAAGCTAATGAGACAGCAGTGTCTTCGTAGCACCTGCTTCCATGTTCATCGGAGAGGCGCCTCGGGGTGATTTCTTCTAATGCCTTTATCTTTTATATATATATATATATATATATATATATATATATATATATATATATATATATATATATATATATATATATATATATATATATTTTTTTTTTTTCTTTTTTTTTTTTTTTTTTTTCTTCTTCTTCTTCTCTTCTTTTCTTCTTCTTCTTCTTCTTCTTCTTCTCTTTCTTCTTTCTTTCTTTTTATTTCTTTCTTTCTTTCTTTATTTATTTATTTTCTTTTTTTTTCTCTCTCTTTTAAGGGGGGGGGGGTTCTTTAAGGAGTGTTATTCAAAATGCGAATTTATTATTGTAATTATAAAAATTTACATATTTCTAAAATCAAATTCGTATTTACAGCTTCACCCATAAACAAACGTGTCCAAAGGCAGAGAAATAAATAAATAAACTGATGGACGTATAGACAAATAGAAAGATAAATATATAGAAAAACAGATAGGTAGATTGATAGATATGTAGGTAGGTACACAGATAGAGAGGTAGATAGATAGGTAAATAGACATATAGATAGATAGGTAGATAGATAAATAGATAAAGAGTGAGATAGATAAAGATTGACAGACAAACAATAAAAAATGGTTAATTAATAAAGAAGTATAGGATATACTCACTAAGAGCTAAATGCGTTTGCAAATTTTCCGGAAAGTCGATTGCATTAAGTAAAATTCCTTAATTAAACTGGAGTTATTAAATTCGCAAGATATTTTATTCAATCTCGTAAAGTTTATCGGTTTTGATGAAAAATATAAAATAATTCAATATCTAAGCACACGTGCACGCACGCACGCACGCACGCACGCACACACAAACACACACACACACACACACACACACACACACACACACACACACACACACACACACACACACACACACACACACACACACACACACACTCTTTCAAAACAATATCCACTACTATTCACATAGAAAAAAATATATATATGTTAAAGAAGAAGATGAAGAAACAACAAGAAACCAATTATTTCTTATTCGTCATTCTCTCTGTTACTGGACAAGGGAGAAAAAAAAAAACAAGAAAGATGGAGGAAGGGAGAAGAGTAGGAGGAAGAGTGGTGAAGAAATAAGGACTAAACGAAACTTGAGAAACTCAACTTGGGGAGTCATTGTCTTCCCCCAGTTACAGACAACAGGCTGTTGCTGTCGCCCCAGGGGATGAGTGACAAGCTGGTGGGGAGGGGGGGGGGCAGGAGGTGACTGGTGGGGGGGCGGGGGTACGAGGTTAAGGGCGGGGCGGCTTGGGTCTGAGGTGGAGGAGGCGGGGAGGGGGGGGGGGAGCTGTCAGGGTTTAGGGAAAGATAAAAGAAAGGACTAAGGTAATCGAATTACATGCGTGCTTCACCAAGATGGGAAAGAGAAAGGTTTAGGGGGGAGAGGGGGGGCTGGGGGGGAAGAGTAGCTAGAAAGAGGAGAAAGGAAAGGAGGAGGGGGGAGGATAAATGAAAAGGGAGGAAGGGAAAGGAGGAGGGAGAAGGATAAATGAAAGGGAGGAAGAGAAAGGAAGAAGTGGAGCTCAAATGTAAAGTTATGGGGATGAAAGCACGGGGGAAGGATAGATGGAAAGAGTAGAGAGGAAAGGAGGGAGGAATGGTGGATGGGAAGGATAGGTGGAAAGAGGAGAGAGGGAAGGAGGGAGGAATGGTGGATGGGAAGGATAGATGGAAAGGAGAGGGAGAGAGCACATGTAAAGAGAGGAGAGAAAGTGAATGGGAAGGAGGGGAGATGTGAGGGAAGATGGAAAGGCAGGAGGGGAAAGGCAGGGGGAGCTATGAAGGGAGATGTCTTTCAATTACTGTACGAGACTTTTCGACCAACTGTTGTTCACTCTATGTCCTCCCATTTTTTTTTCTTCTTCTTTTTTTTTCTCTTTCTCCATTTTCCCGGTTCTCCGTCCCGTTTGGCTTTATTTCTTTTTATTGTTTTATTTCTTGCGTTGTTAACTTTAGACCAAATAAAGAAAGAAAAAAACTATATAAAAATCACAAATAAAGAAAGCAAACAGGACGAAGACAGGAACGGAAATAGGACGAGAGGAAAATAGTTTTAACAGAAGGAAATCAGAATAAGGAAGAAATACCCCCTTTGACCCTTAATGCCATTCTTTGCACCTCAAGAATTCGAAGTCACCCTTCACCATCACCCTTCCACCTAAACACCCTAGACACTAATAACACGTACGAAAAATAAGAGGAAAAAAAAGGGAATGTTTGGAGGGGAAGACAGGAGAAGGCGGAGGAAGAAGTAGGGAGCGAGAAGGAGGCAGAGAAGAAAAGAAAATCAGAATGAGGAAGGATGAAAGGAAAAACAAGGAGAGGAAGAAGGTGAGAGAAGAGGAGAAAGAAAAAGAGAGGGATGGGGAAGAAATAATGGAGGAGAGATGGACGAGGGAAGGAGAAAAAAATGAGGAAAAGGGGGAAAGGTAAGAGAATGAAATTAGCTTAACGAAGGAAAAGGGAAAGCAAGAAAAAGAAGGAGTGGGAAAGAAAAGGAGAAGGGAAGAAAAAAGACAAGAAAGAAGGAACGTGTGTGTGTGTGGGGGGGCAGTAAAGGGCGAGAGATAGAAAAAAACGTTAACAGGAGAGGAGAGGCAGTAAGACAAGGGAAAAAGGAGAGTGAGGAAGAAAAGGAGAGACAGAAGAAAGGAGAGAGAGAGAGAGAGAGAGAGAGAGAGAGAGAGAGAGAGAGAGAGAGAGAGAGAGAGAGAGAGAGAGAGAGAGAGAGAGAGAGAGAGAAATACAAAAAGAAAAAAAAAAAAAAAGAGGAAAAAGAGAGAGAGAGAGAGGGTGAGGGAAAGGAAGAAACACTAATTCTATTATACTCATTGCTCTGGGTGTAATTCATTTTGGTAGGCGAGCAACTGGCTATTGTGGTTCAATGAACTTTATCTTTCTGGCTCTTATTGTTGTTAACGTTGTCATTTTCGTTGTTGTTTTTGGTTATCGTTGTTCTTCCGGGTAAATATATTTCACTTTTTGTAAATATGTTAATCGTCGTTATTTTTGTTTATTGTAACATATACTTTTTTCTGACTTTGGAAGTATAGAAGTATATATATGGCTCTTTTAGACAGCCTTCAGTTGTTTTAGATGTTGGCTTATATGGGTATGTATATTATTAACGTGATTAGTAAAGCTATCCTCATCATCCTTACTGATATACTTTGAACTTTGAGTACTGATTAAACCGAGATCAATCAAGTTATTTTCATAGTAGAAAGCAGAATCTCACTTTTAGTTTCATCTCACGTATCCACCCTTTCTTCATAACGTAAACAGAAGCCAAGAATAACCTACAGATCAAGGCAAGAAAACCAAGCTTTTACAAAGGGGAAAATACATATAATGTTATAATTGCTGCATTTATGGGTGGTAATACAACCCCCTTTCGTCGGGACCCTAGCGTGTAGATTGTCTATTTTGCGGCTGTTATAAATGGCTTTACCTCTCCGTTGTGCCCGATGAGAATTTACATTTAAATAAGTTTTGAATATTAAGGAGGAAGAGAAGGCGGGAGAGGGAGAGATAGATAGAGAGAGAGAGAGAGAGGAAGAGACAATGTGGTCGGGGTATACTAACGTCATCAGAGGAGACTGAAGTGATTGTGGTCTTTGATGGAGATGGTGATGATAGTGAATATGGTGAAGTGAGGGGAAAAAGTGGAGAATGAGGGGACCGGAGGAGTGGGTTGAAAGAGGGAGAAGATAGATGAGACAAGAAGGAGCGGAGTGGGAGGAAAATTTTTAAAAATAAAAAAAGAATGGAAAAGAAACACTGTATGACTTTGAATAAGAATAAAGCGCAGAATTTATGATGGTTCTTGCTCAGTTCCTTTTGCCAATTAAGCAGATTTATGGCTGCTTAAGAATTAATAATAATTTCCTAGGAGGCCATTTATCAGCGGAAGTGTTAAGGTGGTTCTTTTGTAATGACTTTAACGGTCTCTAATGATGTGATAATAAACAATACGGACGTTCAAAAAATAGAAGAAAATATAAAACAATTTCAACGATCCAATCACATTCTTAATCTTTGACTCTGATGGTATTTTTCAAATCAACCAATCATTATCAAGGTCTGTGATTAGCCTTTTGCTTTCTTGAACACTTAATTGTCAGTGTAATGCATGCATTCATATATACATTCATTTATACATACATATATACATACATAAATACATACATACAAACATATTCATATATTCATACGTACGTGCGATGTGTATAAATAGGTACATACACAAACAAATATTTTCATGTGTCTATCTTTCTGTATGTATAAAAATACTTATACACCTAGGCACTTGTATAACTAGTCTCACATAAACTATCCTGTATTGCTTGTAAAAAATAATCTGAACAGCTGACCCTCAAATACTATTTTCCATTTCTAAATCTGATTCTTAGTTTTTTAAATTTCATCTTTCGTCGCAACATCCCAGTCCCAGAGACTTATTCCAAGTGAACTTCGAACTGATAACCTCACCTGTCTCTCTCTTCCTACTGAGGCTTTTATATAACAGAGGTTCTCGATCTTTTTTAGACAGAAAAATCACGAAAACTATAATCTAGACTTCTCCGAGACACCAACAATATATTCTATCAAAGTACGAATACGAACATGTGATTCTTGTATACGTAATTATTATATTCATTTGAAAAAAAAACTATTGTATTAGGAAACCTATCTAATTAGTGGAAAACTTTAGGTTAGGATGACATGGACTGATTTTCAAAATTTCCTCAATGTTTCGGACTAAAAATGAAATATCTTTATAGACAATGAATACACGCCTGAAACTGAAACTTAAATTGGAGCTGAAACTCATTAATATAACATGA
>NC_051402.1:12260986-12263486 GCF_015228065.2 Penaeus monodon
TAATAATAATAATAATAATAATAATAATAATAATAATGATTTTAAGAAAGATATTCACGACAAAGAAGAAGAAGAAAGAAGAAAAATAAACATAAGAAAAATAAGAATAAGGGTGTAAAAATGAGGATTATAATAAAGATAACATCAACAAATTAGATAACAGTAATGCATATGATAATAAAAAAACATGAATAAGGCTAAAACTAGGATAATGGTACTACCAACAACAACAACAATAATTAAAACAGTAATAGAATTGATAATAATAATGATAATAATAATAATAGTAATGATAATAATAATAATAATAATAATAATAATAATAACAATAATAATAAAACAATAATAAATAATAATAATAATTATAGTAATAAAACGATATTGAATATGATTATAATAATATTAAGAAAAAGAAGAAAAAGAGTAATTAGAATATGATAATGACAGCAGTGATAATAGCACTAATGCTAATGATACTAATACATATAATTATAAATTTAATTATAATGATAATATTAATAATAATGATAATAATAATAATAGTAACAATAATAATAATAATAATAATAATAATAATAATAATAATAATAACAGTAATAATAACAACATTAATAATAGCAATATTAAAACAATATTAAGAAGAAGAACAACTGTAATAATAATAATCATCAACACACTAACAGTACCGATAACAATAAGTTTTAATGACATTGATAATATTGATGATGATGATGATGATCATCATAATAATAATCATAATAATAATAATAATAATAATAAGAAGAAGAAGAAGAAGAAGAAGAAGAAGAAGAAGAAGAAGAAAAAGAATATGAATAATAATAAGAATATGAATAAGAATGAGAATAAGAATAAGAAGAAATATAAGAAGAAATAGAAGAAGAAAAACAAAAAGAAGAACAATAATAATAATAAGAATAAGAGGAAGACACAGATACCTATGATGATAATGATAATAAAGTTAGCAATAAACCTGTGTTGAATCAGAGCTTCCAACCCTGGGCCTTAATCGCCAAAACTTTCGTAATTTACGTGGTATGTAAAGAGAAAGCAAATTAAGAGGTTTTCACATTTCCAAATCTACGATGATAAGAGGATTGCCTTTTTTTCTCTCTTCCTATCTCTGCCTACATAAATAATGACGGCATTTTTCAGGTGGTCGTAAAAGTTTAAACCACGTTACCCTTTAGAACGTGAAAAAAATACCAACTTAGCATTGTAAATCTTCTTTTCAATAGTTCCTCATCAAAACCTCGTCGACGGCGGTGACAGAAAACGGATTTCGTCTCCATTTTCGGATTTCGTCTCCATTTTCTTTGGAGGCTTTTCCGCAGGTCGACTGTCTTAAAGCACAAATGCGGTAATCAACAACCTTTGTCCGGGTTTGTATGAAAAGATCTTTAATTCACCAGCCCTGTTGGTGCAGTTTGAAATTCATTCGAAATGCATTTCAAAAGGAAACGAGGAGGGAGGGGGAGCAGGACGGGAGAAAGGGAGAGAGGGAGGAGAGAGAGGAGAGGAGGAGGAAGGAAACAATGTGGTTTGCTACAATGGTTTTCATTCAGGTTTGCGTTGCACTGGAAAGGCATTTATATATTTCGGCGATGTCATGATATAAGTTGTGGCAAAGCTATTCATATCGCAAATTCACCAGAGAAATTGTGCGCGGAAACAAATGTTATCCGCCAGCAATTGATATTCATCTTATTTTCTTTATGTGCTCAGACGGCATTGCAAAATAGATATTGCTAAAATCTGATAGGGTATTCATCCCTGATTATCCTAATTCTTTTCCTTGTTAAACAATCTAATAGCATTCCACATATGTTTGATATTATTTAACATTTCTCTGGAATAAATTGAGCATCAATACAAGCCATAAACAAATGTAGGGACATATAACTAATCGCAATATTTAAATCAATGAGCCAACGATAACATTATGATATAGTTCAATATAAAATATGATAAGAAACAATGGAAATTATGCACACATACAAACACAAACATTAGAATATAAATTCAATAAAATAGTATTAATGACGATAGTTTTCATTATGAGAACCGTGTAAATCATGATGAAAATCTTATGAAAATACTATAAATGAAATGATGATACGATAGGCATTAATGATTGTGATAATAATGATAATTCTTATTTGCCAAAAAAGATTATATAATGATTGTTATCAAAATTATATAACTAAAACATGCACACCGAGGCACTGCAGACAAATGGTAGAATATCTCTTAGTCTTTGCATCTATCTACAAACCAACATGTTTATATATATATATATATATATATATATATATATATATATATATATATATATATATATATATATATATATATATATATATATAAAATATATATGTATACATATATATGTATATATATATATATATATATATATATATTATACTATATATATATAAAATCTATATATATTATATATATTATATTTTTTATATATATTACT
>NC_051402.1:12293486-12298486 GCF_015228065.2 Penaeus monodon
TTTTTCTTTTTCCCATTTCTTTCTAAACATTCTTGCTGTTTATTACTACATTTAAATCAATATCAGAGTGAAGATGTCAGTGATGCAAAGTATGGGATATCAGTGGACGAATTATTCAATTATAATAAACCTTTTAATTGAGTGCACAAGGAAGTGGAATTCGTGTAGGATTCAGTACCTAAAGTAATGAATAACATACTGAGCAACAACAACAATAGTCTTGTCTATGCGCTTGCACAGAGTGTCAGATGCAATGACTGCAACTGGAGACAGTAGCTTCGTCTTCCCCTCTCTCCCTACCCTACTCTTCCTAACCCCCCCCCCCCCGCTCCCCCGACCACACTCTCCCCTTCCCCCCTTCCCCTCGACCTTCCTCTCCCCTCCCCCCCTTTCCCTCGACCTTCCTCCCCTCTTCCCCCTTCCCCTCGACCTTACTCTCTCCTCCTCCTATTGCCATTTCCCTTCCCCATCCTCCCCCCCCCCCCTACCTTTCCGTCGAGTTGCCCTTAGCGACAGGTTTCAGACCCTCCCCCACCCAACTCCCGCCCCCTCCCCCCCAGTCTTAAACTACCCCCTCTTTTGCCTCTCCCCCGCCATAACAGTGTGTGTGTGGGGGGGGGGGGGGATGCCGGTCAGGATCAGACTGGCTGGGTTCTCTCCATTCCTCCGCTCTCCCTCCTACAGATATTCTATACGGTTCCCTTCCTGTCTTGCTGTCTTCCTTCCTACAGCGCCTTCTTCTTCCTCTTCCTCTTTTCTATCTTTTTCTTTCTCTTCTTCTTTCTTCTCTTTTTTATTCCTCTTCTTCTTTCTTCTCCTTTTTATTCCTCTTCTTCTTTCTTCTCCTTTTTATTCCTCTTCTTCTTCTTTTTCGTCTCCTTCTTCTTCCTCTTCTTCTTCTTCTTCTGCTTCTTCTTCTTCCTCTTCTTCCTCTTATTCCTTTTCTTCTTCTTCTAACTACTCTTCATCTTCTTCCTACTCTTCGTCCTCTTCATCCTCCTCGGCCTCTCCCTCTCTTTATCCTCGTCCTCTTTCTCTTTTCTTTCCTTTTCCCATTCTCTCCTCCTCCTCTTCCTCTTTTCTTCCTTCCTCTCAATCCTCCTCTTCTTCCTTCTTTCCTCTCAATCCTCCTCCTCCTCCTCCTCCTTCCACCCACTCAGTCCCTCTCCTCATCCTCCTCTTCCTTCTCCCCCTCCTTCCTCTCAATCCTCCTCCTCCTCCTCTTCCTCCTCCTCTTCCTCCTCCTCTTCCTCCTCCTCTTCCTCCTCCTCTTCCTTCTCCCCCTCCTTCCTTGCTCTCAATCCTCCTGCACTTCTGCGAGCGCGGTACGATCTTTGAATTCTCCGGAGCAGCGAGCCCTGGAGCCGAGACTAGGTATTCCGGCAGGGCACACAGAATCGAAGTCTGTGGGACAATCAAATAATTCCCAATTAAACGTCGAGGGCAAGGCAGGATGGGGAGGAGGATGTAGGAGGGGGTTGGGGTGGGGGGTGGGAAGGATGAGGGGATGGGGAGGAGGATGTAGGAGGGGGTTGGGGTGGGGGGTGGGAAGGATGAGGGGATGGGGAGGAGGATGTAGGAGGGGGTTGGGGTGGGGGGTGGGAAGGATGAGGGGATGGGGAGGAGGATGTAGGAGGGGGTTGGGGTGGGGGTGGGACGGATGAGGGGAGGGAGGAAGATATAGGAGGGGGGTGGGGGATGTGGGAAGGATGAGGGGATGGGGAGGAGTGGGGAATGAAAGGGGGGGAGGGAGGGGGAAGGGGGAAGCGGAACCTAGACTATCCTTACCCCCCCTTGCACTCCTAAGGTTCAAACCGGTACATAGTGGTCGCTGGAGGCTTGTTGATATTGTTGTTGTTTGTTGTTGTTGTTGTTGTTACTATAGAATAGTCGGCTGGGAGTTGTCTGATGCGTGACAATATTCAAATTGTCCTTGTCACCCTCCATCTCGAAGAAAGGAATTTCTCCTCCCCCTTCTCTCCCACCTTACAATTGCTTCTCTTATCAAGCATTCCCCATCCCTACCCTCCTTATTTCCCATCCTTAACTCCCTTTTTTTTCCAATCCTTAACACCCACCCGCTCTATTCTTCCCCATCCATAACCCCCTCCCCCCGCCCCATTCTTCCCCATCCACAACTCCCCTTTCAATCCCATCCATAACCCCCTATTTCATTCCCATCCATACCCCCACCCCCTTTTTATTCCCACCCATACCCCCGCCCCCTTTCATTCCCATCCATACCCCCACCCCCTTTTTATTCCCACCCATACCCCCCCTTCATTCCCACCCATAACCCCCCACCCCTTCATTCCCACCCATACCCCCACCCGCTTTCATTCCCATCCTGTTCTTATCCCCCCCCCCACCTCCAACCCGACGAGGCCAGCCTGCGGGCTTTCGGGGCAAACCGAGTGTTGCTTGAGACCGATGCTAAATTGCCCTGTCGTCTTAGGGATGGATGAGGGCCGTGGAGAGTTTGTGCCGCCCATTCTCTCTGGTCTCCTTCTCTCCCCTCCTCTCTCCTCCCCTCCCCCTTCATCTCTCCTCGCTCTTCATCTCTCGTTCTCCCTCTCCCTCTCTCTTTCTCTCTCTCCTCCCCTCCCTCTTCATCTCTCCTCGCTCTTCATCTCTCGTTCTCCCTCTCCCTCTCTCTTCTCTCCCCCTATCCCTCTTCATCTCTCGTTCTCTCTCTCCATCTCTCCTTCTTGCTCTTCATCTCTCCTCGCTCTTCATCTCTATTTCTCCCTCTTAATCGCCCGTTCTTCCCTTCAATATTTTTCAATCACTTCTCTTTTCTTCCCTCCCTTCCCTCCTCATATCCTCCTTTTCAGCCTCCTCTCCCTTTCTACTCTCTTCTCTCCTCCCCTTCCACCTACTTCCCACCCTCTCTTCACCTTCCACCTCCTCCTCAACCTCTCCTCCCTACCCTCAACTCTCCCTCCACATCCTCCCCACCCTCTCCTCTCCTTCCACCTCCTCCCCACCCTCTCCTCGCCTTCCACCTCCTCCCCACCCTCTTCTCCCCTTCCACCTCCTCCCCACCCTCTCCTCCCCTTCCACCTCCTCCCCTTCCACCTCCTCTCCACCCATTCTTCCCCTTCCACCTCCTCCCCACCCACTCCTCCCCTTCCACCTCCTCCCCTTCCACCTCCTCCCCACCCACATAAACCTCTTTGTGTCTCTTGCTAATGTTATCGTCTCTCCACTCTCCCGAGCGCTGACTGCCTACGGGAAGGAGTCCATACCAGTCATTCCTGATTATTTAGAACGTGTACATACAGCCAAGAGAATGCTAAACCGTACATATTATAACCAGGCCAAACACAACGCAAGAGTCACCGCTGCCTCGGGAGATATTGGATCTATCGAAACATATCCGGTTTCATGTCTAACTTGGCCCTGGCTGTCTCTTTCTATGTGTTGCTATCTGCCTGTCTGTCTGTCTGGTTATACATCTATCCATCCGTCTGTCTGTTTATCTGGTCATCTGTCTTATCCATCTGTCTGTCTATCGTCTTAGCTGTCTGTCTTTCTGTCCATCTGTTCAGTTGTTTGTTTGAAAATCTACCAATCTAAATTGTGAATGGTATAGTGGTCGTTTAGAACAAATTATGTAAAAATCGAACAAAAGAGGACAGTGACTGACGAGAAATAGGATACAAATCGAATAGAGCAGTTATTGTATATGATGAAGAGAACAGATGCCAAATATAACGAAAGAAAAACAACAAAAAAAGAATCAAATACAGCGGAGAGAGAAACAGCCTAACGAAGAAAACGAAGTGAATAGAGCAGTTGTCGAATATAACGAAGAGAACAAAACATTAAGGGAACGGGAATCGAATCGAACGAAGAGAACAGAAGTCCATTATAACGGAGAGAACGAGTCGGATAGAACAGTCGTCGAATAGAACGAAGAGAACAAATATCGCATAGATCAAGGAGATCAGACGTCGCATAGACCGAGAAGAACAGACGTCGCATAGACCGAAGAGAACAGACGCTGCATAGACCGAGGAGAACAGACGTCGCATAGAACGAAGAGAACAGAAGTCCATTATAACGGAGAGAACGAGTCGGATAGAACAGTCGTTGAATAGAACGAAGAGAACAGATATCGCATAGATCAAAGAGATCAGACGTCGCATAGGACGAAGAGAACAGACGTCGCATAGACCGAGGAGAACAGACGTCGCATAGAACGAAGGGAACAGACGTCACACAGACCGAGGAGAACAGACGTCACATAGACCGAAGAGAACAGACGTCGCATAGAACGTACACTATCCCTAGATTGTATAAACATGCCTGACATCCTCAATCTGGGAGCGATAAATCCCCTTTGGGCCTAAGGGCATTCCAGCGCACGACCGTTTCAAATGGTTTCAATTTATATTCCAAGTATGGGAGACATGCTAAAGCCAGGTCATTTATATTCATCCAGGAAAAAGGAAAGAATGAATGAAAGAAGAATGGTTGATAAAAAGAAATAAAAACATACAAACAAACAAATTAAAAACGTAGGATACCTATTGGGACTGTAGCATAATTCGTGTTTTTTGTTTGTTTGTTTGTTTGTTTGTATTTTACGTTCTTTGATTGACTTACATGACTTATCTTGTTCTAAGTTGACGGATTAAATGCCTTTATACTGTACATGAACGCGATGTCACATTTGTATGTGGATGTGTGCGTAAGTGGGTATATATGCATATGTAAATGAATAGGCAAATCTGTAAAAAGAAAAAAAAAAAAAGATACACAGAGAAGAAAAACTCCACGAGTGACAGAGCTGTAAATAATAAAACAAAGAGATCCACAGAGACTTGTCCCTCTCCCCCCCCCACTTATCCTCCCCCCACCCCCTTGTTCTCCTCCTCCTCTGCCGTCCCAAGGAGGAATCGCCTATCACACGCACTAGGACTAGGGAAGACTTAATCAACTTTCTCCCTTTATAAATCTAATTCTCCGGCAAATCCCTGAGGTTCTTGCAAGTT
>NC_051402.1:12300986-12303486 GCF_015228065.2 Penaeus monodon
TTAAACTGCATCTTACTTTAACAGCGAACTCTGTCTGCCACAGTCTTTAATTTTCTCTCTTTCCTCTTTCATGCAACGATACTCGATTGTTGCAGCTTTCCTCCCCCAATCATGCAATGCCCAAAGCCCCATTTCTCATCCTTTGCTCGTTTTTAGTGGCTATTTATCGACAGCGTGTGATGAATAGATATGGCCCCCGCTGTGATCCTGGATTCGAATTCCTCATCTTTCTTTTTCGTTTTTCGTTTTCGCTTTCATGTGTGTGTGTGTGTGTGCGTGTGTGTGTGTGTGTGTGTGTGTGTGTGTGTGTGTGTGTGTGTGTGTGTGTGTGTGTGTGTGTGTGTGTGTGTGTGTGTGTGTGTGTGTGTGTGTGTTTGTGTATGTGTGTGTTTGGGTTTGGGTTTGGGTTTGCGTTTGTGTATTTTTGTTTTGTGCGTTTGCCTTTGTGTTTGCGTTTGTCTTTGTGTGTGTGTGTGAGTGTTTGTATGTTTGCCTTTGTGTTTGCGCTTGTCTTTGTGTGTGTGTGTGTGTGTGTGTGTGTGTGTGTGTGTGTGTGTGTGTGTGTGTGTGTGTGTGTGTGTGTGTGTGTGTGTGTGTGTGTGTGTGTGTGTGTGTGTGTGTGTGTGCGTGCGTGCGTGCGTGTGTGCGTGCGTGTGTGTGTGTCTTGCAAATTTCACATTTCTCTTCTCCTCATAATCTTTATTTTCATTCCTTTTTTTCGGTAACGTACCTTATTTTTTCGTTTCTTTTCATATGACCCTTTTATATCCATTCAGTTCACCTCACTCATTTTTATTCCATTTATTTTACTTCCTCATTGCTAAACACAGACATCAGAGACGAGGAAATGAAGAGAAAGGGTCAAAGGTCACGTGTTTACAGAGACCATGACCGCAGGCAGACCTCCAGAACCCAGAGAGAGAGAGAAAAAGAAACTCTGGAAACCTAAAGGAAAGTGAACGAAAAATGTGCACGATTTGTATATTTGCACAAAAGAAGAAATGAAATGGAGAATAAGCAACAGAAACCTATTTTGAACTTATCTAACTCTTAAATGTAGCAAACAAAGCATTAGAATTCTTAAGAATGAAAAGAAAATGTCGAAAGTCAAGTAAAGGAGAAGTAATATAACAGAAAAATATAAATAGATTCACGAACAAGGCTTGCAGTTATGAAATTCTCAAGATCATTATCAAATTGCGCACCCCACTGCTGTTATTTTCCAGATGCTGTAGAATAATTAAAACTATTCTAAATTCAAAAGATTGCATGTATTAATTTTCTTTTTTTCGAGATTCTTCCCCAAATCCGAAGAGAAAAGAAAATAATACATATGGGAAAATTTCCTGTTTTAAAGAATGCTACACACGCACGTGCACACGCGGACGTACACGGGCGTAGTCACACACACACACACACACACACTCACACACACACACACAACAAACAAACAAACAAACACAAACACAAACACAAACACAAACACAAACACAAACACAAACACACACACACACACACACACACACACACACACACACACACACACACACACACACACACACACACACACACACACACACACGGAGGGTGGAGATGGACAGACACAGGGAGGACGAAGGAGACAGATGAATAAATAGATAGCTAGATAGACAGACAGATAGATGAATTAAGAACTGCCTCTTTTTTAACACATCATAAAATGTTTATTACTCAACTTTTACGTGTTTAGTAACACAAGAGAATGCACACAGCGTAGAACAATACGAGACACGTTTTCCATCCCTTTGAAAACATAGATAACATGTTTTGCGACTCCCTTTAATTCCTTTGGCCGTTTGCTCCTCTTACCTCATTTATCAATTTCCTCTCTGCATCTTTCTCTTTTACAATATCCTTTATTTATATATGTACCTGTGCTGTCGGTTTCATGGTTCCCATTTTTGTATTTCGATTTATTTATACAATCATTTTTGGTGTTATTTTAGTAGTTTTTATTCATTTATTTATTTATTTAATTCTTGGGTCTATTGTTTTGTTATGTGTTATCTTTGTGTTTCATTTTCTTTAATATAAATATTTTTTCCATATATCTGGTTCGTCGATTTTTATTATCTTAAACTTTCACTTTTATTTACATAGTATATTCTATCGTGATGGATCTCGTCTTTACATTATATACATACATACATACATGTGAGTATCTGTTTTTTTTTTTTAGATTTTACTCATTTACTTTAATTATATGCTTCTTCCAACTCTCTATCTTTCCTCTCTGTTTGAGCCTATCTATCTCTCAGTCAGTCAGTCAGTTGATTTCCATGCCAGTCAGTCGGTCTGTGGGTCAGTCAGGCAGTCAGTCTGTGGGTCAGTCAGTCTGTGGGTTAGTCAGTCAGTCAGTCTGTGGATCGGTCAGTCAGTCAGTCAGTCTGTGGGTCGGTCAGTCAGTCAGTCAATCTCTCAGTCAGTCAGTCAATCTCTCAGTCTGTCAGTCAATTTCTCA
>NC_051402.1:12313486-12318486 GCF_015228065.2 Penaeus monodon
TATATATATAGAATATAGATATAGATAATAAGATATATATAGTAATATAGATAAAAAATAAAACACGGAGTAGATGAGAGAGATATAGATAGATAGATATAGAAGGTGAGAGATAGATAAAATGAGGATTATAGATATAGAATAAAAAATAGAAGAGATAATAATAGAGACCGGATAGAGAAGAGAGATAGAAATAATAGAGGGAAGAGAAAAGAAGTAAGATAGAGAGAAATAATAGAGAAATACACGGGAAAATAGAGAGAGATAAATAGAATAGAGATAATGAAAAATATAATATAGAGGAGAAGAAACATAGAAGATAATAGGAGATAGAGAGACACGGTGGTAAAAAGGGAAAAAGATAGAGAGATAGAAGAAGAAGAAGAATAGATATAAAAGAAAAAATATAAGAATATAAATATTAAATAGAGATAGATAATAGACACGTGAAAGAGAAGGAGATATAGATATAAAGAATATAGAGAAAATAAGAGATAGAGAATAGAAGAATATAGACACGTAGAATAAGATAATTTAAAAGAGAGAGATAATATAGAATAAGAGAAAATATAAGAAGAGAGATGAGATTAGAGATAGATTATAGATATATTAAAGACACGTTATATATAAGATAGAGATATATATATAGATAATAGA
Organism: Penaeus monodon; assembly: GCF_015228065.2. Classification (NCBI taxonomy): domain Eukaryota; kingdom Metazoa; phylum Arthropoda; class Malacostraca; order Decapoda; family Penaeidae; genus Penaeus; species Penaeus monodon. Next base: position 12,314,144 of record NC_051402.1, read on the forward strand.
TAGAGATATAGATAGATAAGAAGAGATGAGATAAGAAGAAACGGGAGAGAGATAGAGAATAAGAGAATATATAGGAATAGATAAGAGATAAAAGATATATATAGAGATAGAATAGTTAGAAAGAGAGGACACGGATATAGAAGGGTAATAGAAAACGGAAGATTAAAATATATAAGATATAATAGAGAGGATAAGAGATATAATAATAGATTATATATAGAGATAGAGAATAGAGAATAGAGAAAAACGGGAATATATATAAATAAATATAATAGAAATAGAGAAATATATAAGGATAAATATGATAGAATAGATAAGAGTTTAAAAGACACGGGAGATATAGAATAGATAATAAAGATAATAGATAAGAGAGATGAAATAGATATGAGAGAAGAGAGATACAAGAGATAGAAAGAAACGTGAGTAAATAGATAGAATAATAATATAGAATAAATAAATATAGAAAAATAAATAATAATAGAGAAGATAAAAAAAAAGGATAACATATAGAATAGAGAGAAAGATATATATATAAAGGGAGATTATATATAGAAATAAAATAATAAAGGAATATAGATAATAATATAATGTATATATATAAATATATAGATATATAATATAAAATTATAATAAAATATATATATAAAATATTATATATATATATATATATATATATATAAATATTATATAATATATATAATAATATATATATATAATATATATAAATTTATTATATATATAATATATATAATATATATATTATATATATATATATATATATATATATATATATATATATTATTTTATATATATATTGCGTTTACGATAACCTGAAATAGCGTTATGAGTTTGTGGTGTGTTAGCAAGTCGTATAGTGCATGATTCCTTGCCTGCAGCCACGCTAACTGAGTTATAGTACTAGTGTTTATAACGAAACTCGCAGTCACACTTTACAGGAACAGAGTACTGTGAAAAACGAAAACTTCCCATACGCACGCAAATGAAAATAAAAGGATACGATTTTAGAGCACAGGCAAAGGCAAGGGGAAGGGAAACAGAGGGAAAGTCATATGCCATGAATTGTTTTCTTATCTTTCATACTCAGTCAGTACCGGGCGTATGATATAGGGCGTGTGTGGTGTGGTGAGTATATATGTATATATACATAATAACATATAAGAAATAGAAGATAAATATAGATATATATAGAAGTAGATAAGATAGACAAAGTAGATATAAGATATATATATAATAAGAAGATATATATATATAGAGTATATAGAGATAGAAAGAAAAGAGATAGAATGATAGAGATATAAAAGATAAAAATATAGATAGATAGAAAATAGATAGATAAAAGATAGAGATAATAAAAGATATATAATATAATAATAGATAGAGATATAGAATATAATATAGAAGAAGAGAGCAAAAGATATAGAGAAAAAGGAAGAATATATAGATATATGGGAAAATATAGATAGAATAGAGAGATAGAAAGATAAGAAGAAAGATAGAAAAGAGATGAAATAGAGAAAAAATAGAAAGAAGAGGAAAAATAATAGAGAAAAAAATGAAGATATAAAGATAAGAGAGATAGAAGAATGATAAAAAGATAATATTAAAAAAGTAGAACATAATAGATAGAAATAGAGAGAGAAAGATATAGAAAGAGAGATAGAAATAAAGGAGAAATATAAAAGTATAGGATGAAATTAAGAATAAAAGAGATATAAGATATATAAAATAGAATATATAGTAGAAGATATAGATATATAGAATATATAAGATATAATAAAAGATAAGATATAATATATAAGATATATATAATATAATAGAAAGATAGATATAGATAATAAATTATGTATATATAAATTATATAATACATATATATATATATTATATAATATAAAATAGATATAATAAAATATATAGATATATTTTATATATTATGATATAAGATATATATATAAGATTATATAAAATAGATAATATATATATATGATATATATATATATATTATATGAATATATATTATATATATATATATATAGATATATATATATATATAGATATGATATACTATATATATATAATATATATATATATATATGATATATATATTTGATATATATAATATATATAACAGAAATATAATATATATATGTCTATATATATATATATATATATAGAGATATATATATATATATATATATATATATATATATATATGTATATATATGTATATATACATATATACTCACACGCACGTATATACATACGCCCGGTACTGACTGAGTATGAAAGATAAAGAAAAACAAATTCATGGCATATGAACATTTCCCTCTGTTTACCTTCCCCTTGCCTTTGCCTGTGCTCTGAAATCGTATCCTTTTATTTTCAATTTGCGTGCGTATCGGAAGTTTTCGTGTTTCACAGTAGCTCTGTTCCTGTAAAGTGTGACTGCGAGTTTCGTTATAAACACTAGTACTATAACTACAGTTAGCGTGGCTGCAGGCAAGGAATCATGCACTATACGACTTGCTAACAACACCACAAACTCATAACGCTATTTCAGGTTATCGTAAAACGCAATCCCCAAAAATAGTTGGCAAGCAATGTATAAAAAGGGAGAGGAATATTCTCCCAGCCACAAATCTCACCATGAAATTGAAAAAAAAAAAGTTTTGAGAAATACTTCACCGCAATACACCATCCCTGATGAGATATTACTATGGCCAATATAATTTTCATGGCCGCGTTTGAAAGGGCTGGATGTGGAGAGCAGGTTACTTAACAGAACGAAATTAAGATGAACGAGAGGGAGAAAGGGAGCTGGACGATAAATCTTGGCCGGGAAATACAAAGTTAAACAAGCTAATTCATTCTCATCAAAATTCCCCTGCAAACTTATGCATAAACAGAATGCTTTCATAAATGTAAGATTACACAGATGCATTATCTAGAATTAAATATATATTACGCATGATAATTAATAGTTAACAGTGTTCTTAAACCATGAATGCCCCCTTTTGGGATACGCTTATATCAGATTAATTATTTGACAAAAGAGAGAGAACTTTATTGAACAAATGTACATATACATACATTCATATACATATATACTCACACACACACAAACACACACACACACACACGCACACACACACACACACACTCACACACATACACACACACACACACACACACACACACACACACACACACACACACACACACACACACAATATGTATGTGTATGAATATGTATGTATGTATATGTATATGTATATATATATATATATATATATATATATATATATATATATACATATATATATAATATATATATCTATATATATATATATATATATATTATATATATATGTGTGTGTTGTGTGTGTGTGTGTGTGTGTGTGTGTGTGTTGTGTGTGGGTGTGTGTGTGGTGTGTGTGGTGTGTGTGTGTGTGTGTGTGTTGTGTGTGTGTGTGTGTGTGTGTTGTGTGTGGTGTGTGTGTGCGTGTGTGTGTGCGTGTGTGTGGTGTGTGTGTGTGGTGTGTATGTGTGTGTGTGTGTGTGTGTGTGTGTGTGTGTGTGTGTGTGTGTGTGTGTGTGCATGCACGCTTGTTATGTTGGGTATGTTGATATGACACACGGCATATTCATATTCTCCATAACGCAGCATCTTTAAACTTCAAGAGAAACAACCAAAAACAATACGACCGATAAAACAGCAAGCCGAAGCAGCAACACCACGGCTGCCAAACAAGCCCCGGAGCGCAGTCCATCAAAACCCGCAGCCGCCGTCAAACCAACCGAACCGAACCGCTATTAACCGCACCCGAAAAAAGACGCCACCACACTCGCCGCCGCCATGAGCATCGAACATCATTACCAGCAGCATCACCACAGCATTAATACACAGCGCCGCCCGCCGCCACCGCCTCACGAGCTCCTGCAGCCAATCCTGGTCCTGGAGAAGGCTTCGGCGCGGCCATATGAAGTGATGAAATATTGGCTCCATATTTGGGAGAAATAGAGACGTCAGAGCCAGGGCGCCTTCCTATTACTCATGTGGGTGTAGTCCTGCGTAACACGGCTTCGGATGAGGAGGTGGGAGGAGGAGGAGGGGGTGGGAGGAGGGAGAGGAGGGAGAGAGGGTGGGAGGGAGGGAGGGAGGGAGGGAGGGAGGGAGGGAGGGAGGGAGGGAGGGAGGAAGGAAGGGAGGGAGGGAGGGAGGGAGGGAGGGAGGGAAGGAGGGTGGGAGAGAGGGTGGGAGGGATGGAGAAGAGAGGGTGGGAGGTGGGAGGGGGAGGTGGGAGGGAGAGAAGAAGGAAGGAAGT
>NC_051402.1:12333486-12335986 GCF_015228065.2 Penaeus monodon
GGAGGTAGGGAGGGAGGTGTGGGGAAGTAAGACTGTAGGGAGGTGGGGAGGTGGTGGAAAAACAGGGTGGTAGGGAGGGAGAAAGGAGGAGGAGCAGGAAAATAGGGAGGGAGGAAGTGAGGGAAAAGGTGCGAAGTGGAGAGGTAATGAGGGAAGTATAAGGAATCAGGGAGTTAAAGAGAGTGGAGAATTGGAGGGCAGAGAGGGAGGAGGTGTGAAGTGGAGAGGTAGTGAGGGAGGACATGTGGGGAAGCAGAGGAGTAGGGAGGGAGGAGGCGTGGAGATGTAGGGAGGTGGGACTGTGGAGGGATATGTGTGTGTGTGTGTGGGGGGGGGGCGACGCGGCCACAACGCGCGTCCTATTGTGCGTTCTGCTAGCTGCAATGTGCGGCTTGAAGGGAACGGGCGCGAGGGGGGGGGGAGGCGGGGAGAGAGAGAGAGAGCGAGAGAGAGAGAGAGAGAGAGAGAGAGAGAGAGAGAGAGAGAGAGAGAGAGAGAGAGAAGAGAGAGAGAGAGAGGGGGGGGGGGGGGGAGATACATCAGAGAGATAGATAAATAGATAGAGAGAGAGAGAGAGAGAGAGAGAGAGAGAGAGAGAGAGAGAGAGAGAGAGAGAGAGAAAGAGAGAGAGGCAGAGGCAGAGACACAGACAATCAGATAGATAGATGAACAGACTGACAGACATAGAGGCAGAGACACAGACAATTAGATAGATAGATGAACAGACTGACAGACAGATAGACAGATAGATAGAGAGAGAGAGAGAGAGAGAGAGAGAGAGAGAGAGAGAGAGAGAGAGAGAGAGAGAGAGAGAGAGAGAGAGAGAGAGAGAGAGAGAGAGAGAGAGAGAGAGAGAGAGAGAGAGAGAGAGAGAGAGAGAGACTGACAGGCAGACAGACAGAGACAAAGAGAGAAGCAAACAGAGAGACAAGCATGAACCTGAGACAAGAAAGGGGGAAATGATTTAACAAAACTAGGCCACAAAAAGACATAAAAATTAGACAGATAGAAATAGAAAAGAAAAAGGAAAAGAAAATAGAATAAATGCATATGTAAACAGATGAATGAATTAAATGGATTCCTGTAAGAGTTGGCAACACCTGCTGATAAAATTAATAAAAAAAAATCTCTTTTGCATGTAATCCCTTATGGGTTTTAATTGGATGTGGTAATATCTATATTTGCATCTGTGCCGTGAAATAAAATATTTGCCTGTATTTGTGCGTTAACACTGCTTGTGTATTTGCATGTGTAGATTTTCTTTATGCGATTACATGCTAGACTACTTTTCTCTTAGTAAAGTATGATTATTTTCGTGTATTTGCCTATTGCATTTTTTTTTACGTTATTATATGTGCATGCAAGCCATTTCGCATGCAAGCCATTGCTGTGCAACATGCGATAATTGCAATTTTCAAAGATATTATTTCTCATTACGGAATGAATGTTTTGCCAGCCAGCCATCGGCCCCTTTCAAAATTATAGCACTAATTACATGTTGTTTAACGAGTTTATAAACATAAATTTCCCCAGAATATAACAGCAACTTCACAGAGCATGAGAGAGTTGCCAATCTCTCCCAAGAATCTGTCTTAATGACCTCTTTCCCTCGTCTTGCAAGATAATTCTGCAACAATCGTTCTTCTCGAGGAAAACTGTAAGTCGTCCTAATCTCGGTATCAATCGAAAGCAACTACAACAACATCTGTCCCTTTGCATAGCTTTTCTGTGCATTTCTTTGTTTCGTTTGTTTGCATTTTTGATATCAAGTTTGCATTGTTTCGTCCATGACGAGTCCTACTAATAGCTGTATAAACAATAGAAGAAAATGCACTATCAAGTACAAGTAATCATAAATGTAATCATAAATCATCTATCTATCTATATTCCTCCTGGTCCCTTGTCCCGTTCTTAGTTACCTCCTTGTCATTCTTATTCACCCCATTATTCCTCTCCCATTCCCCCCGACCTCTTACCCTCTTCACCTTTCTCCTACCCCTATCCCCTTCTTCTCCGTCCCCTTCTCTGTTCCTCTCCAGCTCCCATCTTCCTGACTCCCTACTTACCCCTTACTTACCCCCTTCCCTCAACCTACACACACCCTTCTCCACCCCTCCCCCTTCTTCCAGGACCCCCCCCCCCATCCTCCTGAATCCCTTCCCCCCCTTCTTCCAGAATCCCCCCCCCTTTCCTCCAGGATCCCTCCTCCCCACTCTTCCTCTGCTCTCCCGCCACAATGAACTCATAATGAGGTCAAGTTATAGTGCAGCATGAATATTCAACCGACCTACAAGTTTACAGAACAATATGACCGCTGGGACCCTAGTCTGGGGGGAGACGAGGAACCGGCAAAACAACTTGGGTGTGTAATGCCAAACAGTTGATGCCCCTGGTCTCTTCTGCGGGGGATGGGGGGGAAAGAAAGATGGGGGAAAGGGGAGAAAGATTAGTCGGAAGGAGAGGAAGAGGGGAGGGGAGAGAGGAGAGAAAGATTAGTCGG
>NC_051402.1:12340986-12343486 GCF_015228065.2 Penaeus monodon
ACGGTGATTCCCGGATTAGCTTTAGTGTAAGCGCTTTGGCACTGCATCAGCGCAGCAGCTATTGCAGGGCACTAAAATGGTCAACAGCAGCAGCAACAACAACAAAAAAAACATAATTGAATAAACTGATCAAAAATATACAGGTTTAAGCCGATCACTCGAGTTAAATCTTCCATTAATTATTTCTCCATTAACAATAGATGCGACATAAGAACAACATTTATAATATTTTCAAAATAGGATCAGCTTTAAAAAAGGAGAGCCTCCACTTTAAATTTTGTAAAAGTTGCCCTTTTGCAAATCTTCTTACACTTTTGGACTGCTTTGTTATCCAATACTGTAGATTAAAAGATTGATTTTTATTTTTAAAAGGAGGATGGCTGTATGATAATAATAATGACACTGCTGATGGTTATAGTAACGGTAACGATAATGATGATGATTATAATGTTGATATCATAATACTGATAATGATTATTATAACAAAAATGCCGATGATAATAATAATGACAATAATAACAATTGTTAACGTTATTGCTTAGGATTATAATCGTAAATGATAATGATGATTATTATCATCTTTATTATTATCAATTTTATAATTATCATTATAATTATCTTCTTAATTGTAATTGTACAGTAACTGATAATATTGATAGTGAGGATGATGATAATAATAATGACAATAATGATAATGACACTAGTCATGATGATGAGGATGAGGATAATAATGGCGAGGAAGACATAATGGTGGAAATAATAATATCTAATGATGATAATAACTACAGAAATAATAGTAATGAGGATAATTATAATAATAACAAAAACAATGATGATGATGATAATAATATTAATAATAATAATAAGAGTAATGATGATGATAATGATAATGATAATGCTGAAAATAATAATGATAATACTAAAAACACTACTACTACTACTAATAATAATAATAATAACAACAACAACAACAACAATAATAGTAACAACAATAATAAAAACAATAATTATAATAACAAGAACGATAACAAAAAGGATGATAACTATCATTATTAGTATCAACATTATCAACAATTAATTACAATTATAATTATAATCATAAGAGATAGTAAACATAGTAACAATAGTAACAACAATAATAAAAATAATAATGGTAATAATAATATCAATAACAATATCAATAACAATAACAATTACAGTTACAAATTTAAATATAATGATAATTATAATCATAATCACAATTACATTTACAATTACAATTATTACAATTACAATGATAATGATAATGATAATGATAATGATAATGATAATGATAATGATAATGATGATGATGATGATGATGATGATGATGATGATGATGATGATGATGATGATGATAATGACAACAATAATAATGATAATAATGATATGATGATGATAAAGAAGATAATAGGAATATAGACAATAATGTTAGCAGTGATAATAATGATAACGATATCAATAATTATTATGATAGTAAAAAAATATTAAAGTAATAACGATAATAATGATAATCATATCGGTAATAAAGATAACCATAACAATAATGATGATAACCATATTAAGGATAATAATGTAATGATAACAATCATTATCATGATAATAGTAAAAATCTAAAATGATAGTTACGATAATGGTATAGATAACGATAATAAAATCAATAAAGATAATAATACCCATAATAATGGTAATTATATTAATGATAATCATTATATCCTTATTATTATCTTTATAATTATTATTATTGATAACAATAACAACAACAATAATAGCAATAATAATGATAGTAATGATGCTGATAAAATATAAAAAATCAAAATACACTTAAATTGTTGAAGGAACTACTAATTTTACTCCGAATGCTCAGACCAAGATCACGCAGATGGTAATCTTTAACCTCGTGTGAATTCGTGCGCAAACATACGAAAAATAGGAAAGATTAGAAGAAAAATAAGATGGTGATAATAGTTAAAAATCATCGTGTGATCATCCATCCACATACATCCCTCTCTCCCTTCCCCCATTTCCTCTTTCCCCTTGCCTCCTCACCCCTTCCCTTCTCACTTCTTCATCTCCTCTCTCTATCTCCTTCTCTCCCTTCTATCTCCTCCACCCTATCGCCACCCCCGCTTCCTACCCCCTACCCCTACCCCTCACTACCCCCTAACAATACCCGACCCTTCTCAGGCCCTCTTTACCCTCTACCCACCTACCCCTCTGCCCCCTACCCCTCTCTGACCCCACTCTCCCCCCCTCCTTACCCTGTCCACCACTACCCCTCCTTACCCCCTCCCCCTCTCTACCACTACCCCTCTCCACCACTACCCCTCCTTACCCCCTCCCCTCTCTACCACTACCCCTGTCCACCACTACCCCTCCTTACCCCCTCCCCCTCTCTACCACTACCCCTGTCCACCACTACCCCTCCTTACCCCCTCCCCCTCTCTACCACTACCTCTGTCCACCACTACCCCTCCTTACC
>NC_051402.1:12348486-12353486 GCF_015228065.2 Penaeus monodon
AAAAAATACGAAAGAATAAGAAAAAATCCTGACCGGACGATAACCAAGAAAAAAAAAGAAACTCACAGCACCCGATAACTACGCCACACTATATAAAACAAAACAAAAAAAATAATAAATATTAAGAATGGAGCATATAAAAACTCGTCCTCGTCTTTTGAAGTGACATTGTTTCTCGCCGACTTCGATCTGCGAGTCGGATAAGTTTTGGAAACATGCTGATGCAGCCCAAGTCGAGGGTTCAGACGTGCTTAACACTCGGGAGTCGGCCGGAGGTGTCGCCTCTCTCACTCCTTCTGCCCCTTCCTCCTTTCTTTGACCTCTGACCTCTATTTCATCTTTTTTTTCTTTATCTCTCTTTCGTAAATTTTATCTTGGATTGAATTCTCTGCAACAATATATATATATATATATATATATATATATATATAATATATATGTATTATGTTATATATATTATATATATAATATATATTATATATATTATATATATATATATATATATATATATATATAATATATATAAATATATATTATATATAATATTATTATATAATATATATAATATATATATTATATATATTATAAAATATAAATATATATATAATCTATAATTATATATTAACATATACTAGTACACAATATATATATTTATATAAATTTATTTATATATTATATATATATCTATATAATCTTATTATTATAATAAATTTTATATATATTGTATGTATGTATGTATGTATGTTGTTGTATTTGAATGGTTGGGATATATATTATATATATATATAATTATATATTAATATAAAACTATTATATATAATATATTATATTGATCGTATAATGTTATAATATATATATAAATTTTACATATAAAATATAATATATATATTTATATATAATATATATATATATATATATATATATATAAAGAAATATATGTATATATATATATACATATAGACATATATACACTATATATAATATTATTATAGATATATAATTTATCATAATATATTTTATATATAATATGTATATATGTAATTTTATATATATTATATATTTAATATAAAATTATAAATATATATAATATATATATATATTTTATATATAATTTTTAAAAGAAACGCACACGCACACGCCCAAAAGCCACACCACACACACCACACACCAAAATATGGATATTATATAGATATTTAATTAAAAATTTATAATATTAAAATAAAATAAAAAAAAAAGAAACAAGAAAAAGAATAGAAAGAATAAGAAAGAAAGAAAGAAAGAATGTAAAATAAAAAAAAAAAAATTTTAAAAAAAAATTTTAAAAAAAAAAAAAAAAAAAAATTTTTTTAAAAAAAAAAAAAAAAAAAATAAATAAACACTTATGGGGTTGGGGGGGGGGGGGTGAAGGGGAAATAAAATATAAAAAATATTAAAAAAATAATTAGAAAAAAATTTTTTTTAAAAAAAATGGATGGTTGGGTATGGTTGGGGTTTTGTAGGTTTTGGGGGGGGTATGTGTGTGTGTGGTGTGGGTGTGTGGTGTGTGTGGCGTGTGTGTGTGGTGTGTGTGTTGTGTGTGGGGTGGGAATGGGGTATATATTAATATAATATAATATATATATATATATAAAATATATATATATATAATAGTAATGGTATATAATATATATAAATTATATATATAAATAATTAAATATATAGAATATAAATAATGTATAATGTTATATATAATATATAATAAATATATATATAAATAAATATAAAAATAAATAAATTAATATATATATATAAATAAAAATAAAATTCATAGAATAAAGATATATAAATAATATATAATATAAATATTATTTTATATTATATATATAAATATACAAATACACACATTCACACACAAAAAACACCGGTGGGGAGGGTTAGAGCAAACGGATCAAAACGGCACGACGGAATCCGAGTTCGAAAGGGTTCGAGTCACCGGCCCGCGGTTGTCCGGGCAAGAACTTCACCTCGATTGCCCCTACCTAGCACTGGGTGGGGCAAGCAGCCCAAGTCAGGGCGGTCCAAGCCGGGATGAATAGAGAGAAGATTCTAAAAGGTAAACACCGGCGCTCTCCGTGGAAAGAAATGGGACCTCCAATACTCACTCCAAGAGCATCACAATGAAAATCAATGAATATCATGGCAGACACGGCGGCCAAACGAACCTACCGTTAAAAAAAAAAAAAAAAAAAAAAAAAGTTAATAAGAAAAGATAAAAAAAAAAAATAAAAGAAAAAAATAAAAAAAAAAAAAAAAGGGAAGGGGAAAAGAAGGGGAAGGGGAGGAAAAGGGGGTTGAGGTTTGAGAGGGGGTTGGGGGAAGAAAAAAAGAGGGAAAAATGGGTGAGGCAAGGGGAGAGGGGAAAAGAGAGGGAAAAATAAAAGGGAAAAGGGTAGGAGAAGAATGGATAAATTAAGAGAAATGAATTAATGAGATATAGAGCTAGATTCAGGGGATGATAGAAAAAAGAAAAAAGAAAAGAGAAAAAAAATAGAGAGATTTATAGATTAGAAGAGATTAAAAATAATATGATATAATATAGCAGATAGAGATAATATAATTAGATATGTATATAAAGATATTAGATATTAAAGAGTAGTAGTAGAGAGATATTAGAGAGAGATAGAAGATTATGATAGATAGAGAAGAGAGAGAAAAGAGAGTAAGAGAGAGTAGATATATAAGAGATATAGAAGAGAGATAGAATATAATGAGATTAGTATTTAATAGATATGAAATAAGTATAGGATGAATAATTAGATGAGGGATATAGAAAATTATAGGAGAACAGATATTAGATAATGATAGTATTAGAGATAATAGATAAGAGAGAGAGATAGATAGAAGAATATAGAAGAGAAATGAGAATAATAGAGAGAGAAGAATAATAGGAGAGTATTAGATATTTATAATAAATATATAGATATAATATAATATAGATATGATAACAAGATAAGATATAGATATAGATGAAGATAATATTAGAGATAGTAGAGTAGATTAATAGGATAGGAGAGATAATAGAGAGAGAAGATATGTATTATAGAATATTAAGTAGGAAGTAGGATAAAGAGAGATATAATGATAATATAGAGATAAAGAGGATAATAGAGAGATAAATAATAGATAATAATATATAAGAAATATATAGAGATAAATAGATATAGGAATAGAGCATAATAAGAATAGAAGAATAGATAATAGTAGAGAGAAGAAGATATAGATGATATAGTAGAGATATATAAGATAGAAGATAATATAGAAAGAGAGTAGAGTAGATAGATAGAGAAGACAGAGATATATATAAGAGAAATAGAGATAAGGATAAAGTAATAAGATAATAGACAGAGAGATAGATAGAGTATAGATAATAATAAATGAGATTATAGAGATAAATAATATAAGGATAGAATAGATATAAGTATATATAATAGAGATAGAGAAGAGTAAGATATAAAATGATGATAAGAAGTATAGAGAAGAGATATTAATAATATATAAGAGAATATATATAGAAAGAGAGAAGTAAGTAAATATATAGAAGAGAGATAATAGAAGAGATAGAAGAGAGAGAGAATAGATAATAGAGATAGATTATAAGAGAGATGAGAGATAATGATAGAATGTAATAGATAGAAGATAGAGAGAAAATATAATATAATATAGATTGATAAAAGAGGAAGAGATTAGAGTAGAGAGATAATGATATAAGTAGATATTGATAGATGTAGAATTATAATTAGATATAGATGATAAATAAATAGTAGATAGAAGAGAGAATGAGGTTAATGATAGAAAAAATGGGGGGGAAAATAAGGAAAAAGAAAAAATATCTATAATAAATTTTATAATATAATATATTTTATTATATATATATTATAGAAAAATATATTATATAATATTAATATATTTATATGTTTTTAAATTTTAAAATTTAAAATATAATTTTATATATATTATATATTAATATAATATATACTATATATATATATATATAAAATAAATTTTATATATTATAAAATATATAATTAATATACTATATTTTATAATAAATATTTTATATAATAAAATTTTAATAATAATTTTTATTTTTACATATATAAAAAATATTTTTACAAAATTTTATTTTATATATATCCTTATATACATATATATAATATATTTCCATATAATAACCCCAAAATATAAATATATATAAATTTATATACATAAAATTTATAATTTTATATATATATTTTTATAATTTTTATATATAAAAAATATATTTTAAAAATTTTAGATAAAATTATATATATATATATATATTTATTTTATATCTATATATATTATTTCTAAGTAAAATTATACATATATATATATAATATATATAAATATATATATATATATATTTTTATATATTATTAATTATATTTTTTTTATTTATAAAATTCTATAATATATATTTATAATTAATTTTATTAAAATATAATATAATATATATTATTTAATATTAATTTTCTATTTTAAACTTATTTAGTATATAATATATATCTTATATATATATAAGTTTTTTCTAAAAATATATATATTAAAATATATATCTTTTAAAATTTAAATTATATATATATTAATATTATACTTCCCATTTTATATATATCTAAAATATATAAATATATAAAATTATGTATATTAATTAAATTTTTATATATAATATTTTATTTTATATAAAATAATTAATTTATATATTTATTTTTTAAAAATATATAATTTTTATATTTTATAAAATTTTAAAAATAAAACTATATATATATATATATATTATATTATATCTATAATATAAATTGTAAATATCTAATATTTTTATTTTTAAATTTTTATAAAATTTTTCTATATTATTAATATAAAATTTTAATATTATATATATATATATATTTTATATAATTTATATATTTATTTATATATATATATATATAATGTATATTTAA
>NC_051402.1:12358486-12360986 GCF_015228065.2 Penaeus monodon
TGAGTTGCCTCGGGCCTAGACAGACGGCAAATTTCCCAGCAGCATCAAGGGGGGGATGCGTTTTTTTTTTTTTTTTTTTTTTTTTTTTTTTTTTTTTTTATTTATTCATTTTTTAAATGGGGCGGGAATTACAAAGAGAAGAGAAGAAAGGAAGGAGTGTGGAAATAAACTGAGTGAGGCAGAATGAAGAGATACAGAGGAAGGAGGCAAAGGAGAGAAAGAAGGAAAAGAAATGGAGTGGAGATGAGGTAAAGAGAGAGGAGAGAGAGAGAGAGAGAGAGAGAGAGAGAGAGAGAGAGAGAGAGAGAGAGAAAGAGAGAGAGAGAAAGAGAGAGAAAGAGAAAGAGAGAGAGAGAGAGAGAGAGAGAGAGAGAGAGAGAGAGAGAGAGGGTGGAGAAAGGAAGATAAAGAGAGAAGAGAGAGAGAGGTGTATATATAAATGTATATGTATATATATATATATATATATATATATATATATAATGTATATGTATATATATATATATATATATATATATATATATATATATATATATATATATATATATATATATATATATATATATATAGAAGAGAGAGAGAGAGAGAGAGAGAGAGAGAGAGAGAGAGAGAGAGAGAGAGAGAGAGAGAGAGAAAGAGAGAAAGAGAGAGAGACACACACACAAAAACAGAGAGACGGGCAGATACGGAAAGACAGGTACAGAAAAACAGAGCCCGGAAAAGAAATGGGCGAAAGGAAATAATTCGTGAGAAGAGAAGACGTGATATAACTAGTCAATATTACGCCAGCAGGGCCATTCCCCTCGCTCCGGACCCCCCACCCCTACTCCACACTCTCCCTAGATAACCTTCTCTCCTCTAGGGCCTGTCTGGCTAACCAACCAGTCAGTCGCATCAGTCGCATATATTTTCCCCGGAGATTTTAAACGCCGTACTCTGTATGGTCGAAACATCGATTGTCTTTTCTTTATCTCCTTTTTCTTCTCCTTTTCCTTGAGACTAATAACGATTTATCTTCTTCGGGGATTAAGGTTTCTGGGATCCAATTTCAAACACAAATCTCTTATCAGGTCTGGAGAATGGATGGATTAAATTAATGTTTGTCGCGTAACAAATCCGATTTCAAACTACAATCTAACAGTTCTTTTTCGACTTATCCGTCTTCCGTTTGTGTCCGAAGTCTAAATAAATAAAAAATCTATCTATCTTTTTTTTTTATTATTATTTAATTATTTTTTCCTGCGATATTTCAGGCATTGTCTGTATCCTATTGTGTCCAAAATGTTACCAAGTTCTTCAATAAGACAAAATTGACTTACAAACAATCCTTCTCTTAAGTCGGGTATTCCAGCCGTCTTCCAAATAAGAATGAAAGAGGAGAGAAATGAATCGTCGGAAGAATCCAACTAAAATTTAAAGACCGTGAATTAATTAATATGTCATGCACTTAGGCCAACAGTGAAGGGCCATTAACGTAGCTGCCAAAGGTCCCTTCTTCTCGGCCCTTGGGATTCTCCTTCAGATTTCGTCTCGACTCGCACCGGTAAGGAGGTTGGTCTTAATTAGGAGACAAGGTGAGCAGGAGCCTCTTCGTTAATGGCGTCGAAGTGCTGGCCAACCGGGGGCGAGGCTGAGGCTCTGGGCGAACTACTTTCAACGCGATTGCTTTCAGCGTCGTTGTTATTTCTAACGTAACTCTTATTCTCGGAAAAAAATCATATTTCTAAAGCAATCGTGTTCAACGTTTTTTTTTTCCAATACAGGTGTGCGGTGTACCTACCTGCATTGGGTAATGATAGAAGTACTTTTACGGAGGAACGTCTCCAGGCCGATAAATATGTATATGATAATATGATAATGAAGAAATATATAACCATGTCAATAATACACAGCAATACAAGCAAACAGATGAAGTGCCTTAGTAAACAGAGAAACTGAATGGTAAGAACTATAATAACATTTACAATAAAAAAACAGCAATATTAGGCATAATGAAAATAATAATAACAAACACAAAGTTCCTTCAGCATGATAACTGATATTTTGGTGATAGATTTACCAACAAGCATTCCCATATTCTCCTAGTTCACTGGTATATCGTTACTACTAAATGTAGTTATTGCAATTACCAAAGGGTAATTATCAGATGATTCTAAATATTCTCAATTTAACGAGTTTTCTTTCTGTTTCATTTGTATTTTACATTATTTATTCAATGCTTATATCTGCCACTAGCTATTATGAACAAACCACTGGAAATTATTACTGTTATCAAAATCATTATCATACGCCAAAATGGTATTCACATGAACGCATTCGTGAGCACATAAAGAAATGAAAATATTCATATTATAATAACTTCCATCCCATTTACAGATTTTTGGAATAACCCGACCACGTAAAATGCTTTACAAATGCAATAGTGTTTTGCAAATGTAAATAATATCTATAAAATCCTAACGCATGCATATACACTCTTACATGTGACACGGAAACACGC
>NC_051402.1:12378486-12380986 GCF_015228065.2 Penaeus monodon
TAACGATAACGATAACGATAATAATAATAATAAATAAATAAATAAATAAATAAATAAACAAATAAATATTTTGTTTTTCTTTTCTCCCTTTCCTTTTATAATGAAACGTATTTTTCAGAGGTGGGTGTTATTTATCGTGTATGATATAATAGACTCTCATGGTATAATCACATGCAGACATGCAGAGCGTATTTAAAAACAATGCAATTAAAAAAAAAAAAAAGTCTTATATTCTTTACAAACATAAGCACACACCTTCCAAACAGAATTCCATCATAAAATTTACAGTTCAAAAGATCTGTTTAATATCGCAGAAAAATAAAGCAGATACAGATACAAATGAGGCACGAGGCAGAGAGACTGACTAACAAACAAATGAGGTTTTTATCAATAACTTTTCATGACTGCTTACTATCCCTGTCAGTGAGTCGTTAGTCGATGAACCGTAAAGAGAAGGATACTAGTTAATTACAGTATTACGGAATTGAATACTGATAACCACTGCCTCTACCCCAAAAGTAAAATAATGAAACAACGTATAATTGGAGAAACGAAATAAGTAAAGATAACTATCTTTCTTCGTATTCTCTTATCTACTAGTTTATTATTTCCTGTTATTACCAGTGCCAGTGTCTACAAGGGGTGGGTGTGGTGCTCATGCATATAGCAATGTAATTCTAAGATGTATGTACCAGTAGAAAAAAAATAAACAGTATTCCCAAAAAACCGTACACTGCAAATCGTTTCGTGAATTCATTGAAAACGAGATGAAGTATTTCCCTTTTGAAGCGAATAAATTGATCAAAGTACAGCATTGCCAAAAGGGTCGTTTGCAGTGAAATGGTACAACTGTGTTTAGTGAGCAAAATGCGGCGGGCGTGTGTAGTGAGTTGAAGGCAACGTGTGTGAAGTGAGCGAAAAGTTGCGGGCGCTTGAAATGAGTGAAACGCAGCGAGTGTGGGAAACGGGTGGAATTCCACGAGTGCGTGAATTAAAGCAAAGTGTGACGATATCTGTAAAATCTGTACACAACTGTGTGATTGGAAAGCGGAGAGGTGCGATGAAGTGAGAGAAATACATCGAATGATTGAAACATGTTACTACAGACAACGTTAAATGCATTTGTTACATATGAGAACTGCGTGGAAAAGCAGGATAATGTTGAATATGTTAGGTGCATGAAGTACGGTGAGAAGTGCAAAACGAGAATGGTAGTGACACTACAGCACAGCCCTGCTTAATGCACAGCTGGTCTGATTAATTGCAAGCTAAGTGGGGTCGTCTGTTTATTGCCTCGGCAGCGATAGCAGACGGAGGAGTAGACGGGAGATACATCTAAAAATAAAAGAATAACAACTGCATATAATATATCATGTAACAAATGTGATGGTAACGCATTCAAAGGCATCAAGGGTGACAGTCATTTGGCAAAAGATTAGTGAGATAATTAAAAACAATGGAAAAATGTCAGTAACAAAGTGAATGGTAGAAGAAAATAAATAAGGTCAAGGTGTAACTATATAAATTAAAATATTTACACCAATAAGAAGATATTGAGATATTTTATATATTAACGTGATTACCATGTGAAAGAGAAAGAAAGAAAAAATAAATTCTGTAAATACTTCTCCATTAAAAAAGGTGCCGTGATCAGAATTCAGAGGTCAAAGGTCGAAATGTGTTCAAGGGTCAAAGCACGTACCATAGAAGGGAACGAAAATATATCTAACGAACTTGGTCTTTTAATAGTAAAAAAGGGATCGAACAACTGTATACTAAAGATATATGTTGACAGAGTCGAGAAAATCTTAATAGACGAACTTGGATGTGAAAATATTGGTGCTTCACGTATGAAATGAATGCCGGTGAACCAAGCCAGTAATTTTCCTTTTCTGGGCATTGAGCTAATTCTCTATTTTTGGCAGCAGCAAATTGGTATGCCAGAGGGCCTCTCCATCACTCCAATATCGATTTCTTTCTTCTCTCTCTCTCTCTCTCTCCCTCTCTCTCTCTCTCCCTCTCTCTCTCCCCCCTCTCTCTCTCCCTCTCTCTCTTCCTCTCTTCTCCCTCTCTCCCTCTCTCTCTCCCATCTTTCTCTCCCTTCTCTCTTCCCCTCCTCTCTCTCCTTTCTCTTTCCCTTCTCTCTCTCCCTCTCCTCTCTCTCTTCCTCTCTCCCTCTCTCTCTTCTCTCTCTCTCCCTCCTCTCTCTCCCTTCTCTCTTCTCTCTCTCTTCTTCCTCTCCTCTCTCCCTCTCTCTCTCTCTCTCTCCCTCTCTCTCTCTCCCTCTCTCTCTCTCCCTCTCTCTCCCTCTTTCTCTCTCTTTCTTTCCGCAACCCACAATTTCTCCCTCTATTAATCTCCTTTTCTGTCCTACCTTATCCATTTGTCTTTATCTCTCTTTGTTTGACATTCAGACTATTTTTCTTAATATCTCTACTCGTCTGCCTGTCTGCGTACGTCTTCCATTTCCATTTCGTCGTGAAACAAACAAATATCCCAT
>NC_051402.1:12385986-12393486 GCF_015228065.2 Penaeus monodon
GAAAGCATGTTGGAAATATCTATCTACCTATATAATTATCTATATCAATCTATCAGTATCACTCTATAGATAGATAGATACACATGCATAAATACATACAGAAGATGAAGAGAGAGGAGGGAAGAAGAGAGAGGAGAGAGAGAGCGAGACGAGGAGACGGAGAGAGAGGAGAGAGACGAGAGAGAGAGAGAGAGAGAGAGATGAGAGCGAGAGAGAGAGAAGAGACGAGAGTAAGAGAGAGAGAGGGAGAGAACAGAAGAGAGAAGGAAGAGAGAGAGAGAGGAGAGAGAGAACAACGAGAGAGAGAGGAGAGAGAGAACAAGAGAGAGAGAGGAACGAGAACAAGGAGGAGAGAGAGAGAGAGAGAGAGGGAGAGAGAGAGAGAGAGGAGAGAGAGGAGAGAGAGAGACGAGAGAGAGAGAGGAGAGAGGAGAACAAGAGAGAGGAAGAGAGAGAGAGAAGACAAGAGGCAGAGAGAGAGAATAAGAGAGAGAAAGAGAGACGAAGAGAGAGAGGAGAGAGAGAGAGAGATGAGAGGTGAGAGAGAGAAGAGCGTGAGAGACGATGAGGATAGAGAAGATGGAGAGAGAGATGAGAACAAGAGAGCGAGAGGATGAGAACAAGAAGAGAGAGCGAGATGAGAGAGGAAGAGAGAACAAGAGGAGAGAGAGAGAGAGAGAGAGAGAGAGAGAGAGAGAGAGAGAGAGAGAGAGAGAGTGAGACAGACTTCTAGAAGCCAGAGCAAAACAAACCTCTGGTGAGAAGTGAGGAAGTGTCCCGCCTCCTCACCAAAGTGGGCGGGGCCACCACGTACACTAAATATTCCCAGGCTCCGCCCACCAATTTACCCCTCACTCAGTGTTGCCAGATGAACCGCGCGTGAGACCTTTCTATTTTCCCCTGGCGGTCAGTAAATGCTTTTTCTGCCCCGGTTTCCTCCTGCATCGTCCGTCTGTCTCGTTCTCGTCCCCTTCCCGCTGCCTGCCGCTCCCCCGGCTACCTTCTGTCTCCCCTTATTCATCCTGATCTGCCATCCTGTTTTTTCCTGCTATCCCTGGTCCTGCTCCCCACTGCTGTGACTCCAGTCCCCGGCTTCCCAGTTCGTGTATTTATTCCTGGAGCCGCTTTGCCCCTGCGTACCACCCTCCCCTCACCGTCCTGTTCCTTCTCTGCCCGCTCCTGCCTCGCTCCCCCCAGGGCTCCCCCGCCCCTCGTGCCCCCCTCACTCCCTCTGTCCTTCTCTGCTCCTTCTATGCTTTCCACACCCACATCCAACTATACCACATAGCAATCACCAAGGCCATAGAATATGCTGCTATCAGTACTGCTCGTATGGTAACTCCCGTTGCTGCTCCTGCCTTCCTTCTGCCCAATCCTCAGACTGATCCCCCCTGCTGGTTGGGTGCTCTGATTGTTGCTACTACTCGTTCTCCTCCTCCTCATCCTCCTATAATCATAATACTAATAATCCTCCTAATCATCATAATAATACCACTCATCATCCTTATAAGCTCCCACCACCCCCACCACCACAATAATATCTCCCCTGATATATTTTTATGGCTAATGCTCTCCTCCTGCTAAGCTTGTGCTATACGTATGTTATGCTATGGTATAAGATATATATGATATGATATATAATATGATAATAATAACAATCATAATGAGGGTGAGGGTGAGGATGAGGATGAGGATGAGGATGAGGATAATAATAATAATAGTAATAACAATAATAATACTAATAATAAGTAAGTAAGAATAATAATGATAATATACACAAAAATACTAACAACGAGCAATAATGATAATCATAGTAATTGAGGGAGAATAACAGGTGTATAATAATGAAAAGAGAGGAAAGTGAAATAAACAACAACAACAACACAAACACCAAGAGGAAGAAGAATGAGAAGAAGAATAAGTAAGAAGAAGAATAATAAGAAGACGAATAATATAAGAAGAAATAAGAAAGGAGAAGGTAAGACGAACATAGAAGAAGGAGAAGGAGAGGAAGGAGGATAATAAGACAAGAAGAAACAAGGATGCGAACAAGAAGAAGAGAAGAAAAAGGAGAAGAAGAAGAAGAGAAGAATAAGAAGAAGAAGAAGAAGTAAGGAGGATAGTTAGGAGTAGGCGAGGAGGAGGAGGGAGAGGCAGCAAGAAGGTGATGGAGAAGCGGGACAAGAGGCGGAACAAGAGGAACGGGGGGACGGGGAGCAGAGAAGGAAGTACAAAAACCGACAGACACAGGCAGAGGGGGTCGGGGTTTGAAGAAAAGGGGGGAAGGGAACGCACGAGGACAAAAGAAGGAGAAGAAGAAGAAAAAATGAGGAGGAAGGATGACATGACCTGGACGGGAGCGGAGGTGGCGCAAGCCGCGCGCGCGCCGGCGCTGCGCGCGCGCGCGCGCGCGCGCGCGCGCGCGCGCGCGCGCGCGCGCGCGCAGAGAGAGAGAGAGAGATATAGAGATGAGAGAGCGAGAGAGAGAGAGAGAGAGAGGCGAGAGAGAGAGGAAGAGAGAGAGGAGAGAGAGAGAGAGAGAGAGAGAGAGAGAGAGAGAGAGGGAGAGAGATAGAGAGATGAGAGAGAGAGAGGGGGAGAGAGCGAGGGGGAAGAGAGAAGGAGAGAGAGAGAGAGATGAAGAGAGAGAGAGAGAGACGAGAGAGAGAGAACAGAGAGAGGTGGGACTATGATAGAGAGAGAGAGAGAGAGAGAGAGGAGAGAGGATAGATAGAGGGGAGAGAGAGATAGAGCGAGGGAGAGATAGAGAAGGGAGAGATAGATAGAGAGAGAAGGTTAGGAGAGAGAGAGAGATAGTAGAGAGAGGAGAGAGTAGAGAGATGAGAGAGGAGAAGAAGTGAGAGAAGAGAGAGATATATGAGAGCGAGTAGAGGAGAGATTGTATATATATGATAGGGAGAGATAGAAGCATATAGATATATGGGATATAGAGTATGAGACGAGAGATAGACAGTATAGATATGAGATATAGAAGAGAGAGATAGAGATAGAGAGAGCATGAGATGAAGAGAGAGAGAGATGCAGATGGATATATGGAGATGAGAGAGAGAGAAGAGAGAGATAGAGAATGATGATATATATGTATATAGATATGAGAGATAGAGAAGTTAGATCTAAGAGAGTAGAGAATGTAAGAAGAGATATATAGAGACTATAGAGATATAGTATAATAGGAGAGAAGAGATCTATAGATATTATATATATATGATAGTACATCTATATTGGTTGTAGAATACATATATATAGATAGAGAGAGATAGATATATACAGATAGTAGGTATAGTATTACAGAATATATAGAGAGAGAGATAATATAGATGATATATATAGATATTATATATAGATAGTAGATATATATATAGATGATGTATATGATACAGAGTAGAGATAATATATATAGATATGAATATGTAAGAGAGATATAGAGAGAGAGAGATATAGATATATCAGATATATATGAGATGTATATGATAATATATATATAGCGATAGATATATAGATATATATATGTATATATAGATAGAGTAGATTAGATAGTAGAGATATAGATAAGATATGTATTAGAGAGAGATAGAGTAGAGTATTAAGATATGAGAGAGAGTATATATAGAATATATTATAATATGTATCTATTTAGATATATATATATATAGTATTATATATATCTATATATATATATATATATAGATTATATTATATACTTATTATAAATATTTATATTATATATATTATATATATATTATATATACAGATATATAAGAAACATATAAGAGATCGCTATATATAGTATAAATATATATATATATATGATGTATAGAGAGATATGATAATATAGTGACAAGTATATATATATAAACATAGATAATAGAATATACGATTAGATATATATATATAGAGATATATGAGATATGATGACTATAGATAGATGATATAATATATAGATATATATATATATATGATATTATATAGATATAATCTAGATATGATATACATATATATATATATAGAATATACTGCTATAGCATCGAGAGAGATACGATACTATATGATATATACACACACACACACACCACACACACTACACACAACACACACACACACCACCACACACACACACACACACACACACACACACACACACACACAAACACACAAAAAAATATATATATATAGATATATATATATCTAGATATAGATATCTAGATATATACTATATATATGATAATATGGATATATACAGAGATATATCATAACATATATATATATATATATAGATATAGAGTATATAGATATATATAGTAGAGATTCATTAGATATAGATGATGATATATATAGAGGTATATATAAATAGAGAGTATTAGATGTATATATATATATAGATATAGAGATAGTATATATTAGAGTATATAGATATGATAGTATAGATATGTATATATACTATATTATATATATAGAATGATCTATAGATAAAGATGACCTGAAGTAAAGCGAGATAGATTAGAGTCAGTCTAGTATATAATAGAAGAGAGAGATGTATAGATACATATATATCATATGATATAGTATGATATATATATATATATATATTTGACTATATAGATATAGAGAAGTAGATAAGATATATATAAGTTATAGATATGATAGAGATAGATAGATAGAGATAGTGATATAGATAGAGAGAGATAGAGAGATGGTTATATAATATATAGATATAGAGATGACTATGTACAGAGAAATAGATAGAATATAGATAGATATATAGATATATAGATATAGAATAGAGAGATAGAGATAGAGAGAATCTGGAGAGATACAGAGATTAGATAGTATAGAGATAATCCGAGAGTGATAGAGAGATATTAACGTATAGATACTAGATATATATATAGATATATAAGAGATATATAGAGAGATATATATAGATAGAGAGATAGAGATATATGATAGAGATAGATATATATAGAGAGATATAGGAGAGATAGGGAGAGATAGAGATAGAGAGAGAGATAGAGAGAGAGATAGTAGTGTGTATAAGTTATAAGAGAAGAGATAGTCTAGAGATATAGATATTAGAGATATAGAGAGAAGTGATAGATGAGAGAGAGATATAGGTGATTAAGAGGATAGAGATAGATGATAGAGAGATATAGGAGAGGATAAGAGAGTAGAGAGATATATAGAGAGAGATAGATCTATATAGATATATGAGATATATGAGTAGGGAGTACTATACGGAGATATATAGGTAGAGTAGATTAGAGAGTAAGATATAGAGAGAGAGAGAGATAGATTGAGGAGAGAGAGAGCGATGATAGGGTGAGAGATAGAGGGAGATTATAGATGATAGATATAGAAAGAGAGGAGAGAGAGAGTATGATAGAGAGATAGAGAGAGCGTAGTAGCTATATAGAGATGTTAGAGGGATATATAGATATAGAGTTATAATATAGAGAGTAGATAGAGAGATAGAGATAGAGAGAGAGAGATAGAGAGGGATAGAGATAGAATATATTATATAGATAGATATATATAGAGTATAGATCTATGATAGAGATATATATATATAATAGATCGAATAGAGATAGATGGATATTATGAGAGATGATAGATGATATATAGAGATATAGATAGGATAGATAGCTATATAGATATACGATATGTATATATATATATCGTAAGAGAGCTGGGATATATAGATATAGATGAGAAGATGATATATATATATATATATGATAGATATTATGATATGAGAGTATAGAGGGAGAGAAGAGAGAGAGAGTGAGTAGATATATATATATATATATATATATTATATATAGATATATAGGGATATATATATAATAGATATATTATATATATATATAGATATATAGATAGAGATAGAATATATGTATATAGAGAGACTATAGTAGAGATATAGAGTAGAGAGAGATATATATATATAGATATATAGAGATATAGAGATATAGAGATAGTATATAAGATGGATAGATATATATATATATATATACGATATATATGATATATGATATAGATATATATAGATATATGTGAGATAGCTAGAGAAAGTTATATAGATAGACAGTAAGTTATATATATGATATATTATATATATATAGGATATGATGTATAGTATAGAGAGCTTGATATATATAATATGTATATACAGATAGTAGAGAGAGGGATATGATAGAGATATATAGGGGAGATGATAGATATGAGATATAATAGTTATCTATTCTATATATAATAAGAGATGTCGAGTATACAGATATATATATAGATAGAGAGTATGATAGATATATCTAGAGATAGATATAGAGAGAGATAGTAGAGAGATATATAGATATAGAGGTATGCTATACATGAGATATGAGATAGAGAGAGATTAATATATAAGTTAGATATATAGATATGATATAGTATATAGAGATAGTGATAGTAAATAGGTAGTATAGACATAGATAATAATAGATATATATAGTAGAGATATAAGATTATATAGAGAAGTATATGAGTAGAGGATATAGAGGTAGATGATACCTAAGAGATCGATTATGATATAGATAGAGATCTGATAATATATATATTAAGATAGATCTATATGTGATATATACGATTAGATATAGAGAGGTAGAGAGATAGATATGATTGATATAGTTAGAGAGTATAGTATGATAGAATATATGGATGAGATAATATATATAGTATAGGATATAATATAGAGGATATATATTTAAGATTATGATAGCTAAGATAGTATGATAGCATAGAGAGATATAGAGAGATATAGATATAGAGAGAGAGAGATATATTAATTGTATAGATGTACATATAGGTCTAGAGACATGATATAGAAGATGAGATAGCTAGATTGAGAGAGATGATAGAGAGAGAGATATATAGACTGAGATATGAGAGAGCTATAATAGATATATAGAGAGAGATATTAGTATAGACCTAGAGATAGGATATATGATAGATAGATATCGATCGAGAGTATATATATATAGAGTATAGACTATATCGATAGAAATTATAGAATAGAGATGAAATAGATGATAATATAGATAGAGATATATATATTATGTATATGGATGATTAGAGATAGTATAGTGATATATATATAGATATATATACAGATAGATGATAGATATAGATAGAGAGATATAGGGATAGTAGATAGAGATAGATGAGATGATATATGATTGGTATACCTATATATCGCTAGTACAGAGATAAGAGAGATGATATACATGAGTATATGTATATATATGATAGCATCGAATAGTATAGGATAGAGATAGATGATAGAGAGATATAATAGATATACATATATAGATATGAGATATGAATAATTAATATACATATATAGTAGAGCAAGATATATATATAGAGATGATAGAGATAATATATATGTGAGAGAATAGAGATTAGATAGAGAGAGAGAGAGAGATACATAGAGAGATAGAGACAGAT
>NC_051402.1:12408486-12413486 GCF_015228065.2 Penaeus monodon
GCTTCCTCTCCTTTGCAATTATTTCTCTTTGTATTTTTTTTCTTCTTCTTTCTTTCTTATTTTAGCGTCTTGTCATTGCAGGTGAAAATGTTTTAGTTCTCCCTCTCACTTAGCCTGGAATAGACTGCTGTCTCTTTGAAGCTTAAGACGATAATAATCGGTTTTGGGTATTCATTTGAGGCTGATTCGGGCTTTCGTTTCCCGTTTGAAGTCTCGCCTCTCCTCCCCTCCCTTTTACTTATTAATGATGATAATGGTTATTAGAGTAAAGAGGGGGAATGAAAGAAAATGTCCACCCACTATACTTTCTTTTCTCTTCGTTATTCTTGTTTCTGAAGTGTCTTATGATCATTGCTGCTTTCATGTCATCTCCACAAGCTGCCATTTTCTTTTAATTTGATTATTACTGTCACTGTAGTTCACTTCAATAAAACCTTTCGCGAAGTTTAGTTTTTGTTTCTCTTATCCACGAATACTTGTTGTTAATGAAATTTAGTTAACTTTCGTTTTATTTAAGCAATTATGTAATATTTCAACATTTTTTTCTTTATGACTTCATCGTAGTTTTATTTTCTCTCTTCAGAATTTACTAACATTTCCCCTCTTCCAGGACGCTAACTTTCCCTCAGATTCCCCCTTGTTTTAAAACCTCTTTATCCTGCTCGATCCCTAATCTTTGGGTTCGGGTTAGCCTCAATATCTCTTCATTTAGATCTTGTTCATGCACACATCCCCTTTTCCCTTCTAGTAAAACCTCTTCCCCCTTCCTAGTTTGCCTTCTGTGTCCAGATTTAGCTAAGCTTACCCCTTAGTCCCTCTCTCTTGCTCTGGCCTTCTTGCCCCCCCCCCCCCCCAACACACACCCTTCGCGTGAATTCGACTGATCCCTTGATTACCATGAACAAGGGTGCGTGGCGCTGGTTACACACCCTTTTGTCCCGTAGCCCTTAACCCATATCCTCTTCCTTGACCTCTCCCCTCTTTCTCTTTATCCCTTCTTCGCCCTCCTCCTCTCTTGTCTCCTCTATCTCTTAATTCTCTTCCATTTCTCATCTCTTTCTCCATCTTTATCTCCTTTTCTTCTTTCTTTCTTTTCTGCTTCCTCTTCCTCCTCCCCCTCTTCTTGCCCCTCCTCCTTTTCCTTTTCTTCCCTTCCTTTATTTCTCATTTATATACACATATTTTTTCTTTCTCTCTCTCTCTCTTCTTCTACCTCCCCTTCTTCCTCTTTCTCCTCCTCCTGCTCCTTCGTCTCCTTCTCCGCCCTTCCTTCTTCTTCCAACAGTCTCCTCCATTAACTCACGCGACCCCTCTGACGTCCGCCCCAGCAACCCCTGCCAATTATACAGTTTACGAGTTCTGTTTCGTCATTAACAGGTTGCCAGCTTTCGTCAAGGACTACTTAGGGTGTCAACTAGGGTGGTGGCGGCGCCCTTTTGCTCCCTTGGTCGATCCGGCGTGTTGAAGGTGGGGGTGGAGAGTGTGATGGAGGAAGGGAGGTGTGAAGAAGGAAGGAAAGGGGTAGAAGGAGGGAGGGAAGAAGGTAGGAGGGTGGATGGATGGAGAGTAGGAGGAGAGAAGGCGAGAGAGAAGAATGGAGGGAGGGTGAAGGGGACGAGGGTGAAAGGAGGGAGGGGGGAGTGGCAAGGAGGGTGAAAGGAGGGAGGAGGGAAGCTATGGAAGGATGGAGGGTAAAGGGAAGGATATTGGAAGGGGGAGGGCAGAGGAAAGGAAGAAGGAGGAGTAAAAGGAGGCATGGGGGGCGTGAAGGGAAGGAGGGAAGTCGTGTGGGAGTAGGGAGGGAGGAGGGAAGGAGTATGGAAGAAGGGAAGATAGATGGAAAGATGGAGGAGGCGGGAAGAAGGGAGGGTGGAGGGTGGGTGTAGCGAAAGGTGTTAAGAAAGTTTTTCAACAGTTTATGCTTCCTTAGTCTTTCCTCGTCTTCGACCTGTCTAGCTGTCTGTCTGTTTCTCTGTCACTGATTCTCTCTTTCACCTTTAATTTCTTTTGTCTCTCAGCCTTTGAATCTATCGGCCTATGCATTTCCATCAATACCTCGCTCCGCTCCCTCCCTTCTCCACCCTTTCTCCTCATTATTTTTCTTAAGGCAGGCAGCTTCTAGTCCACGTGCAATGTCCTTACCTTCATCATGCCTTTACCAAGTCAAAAAAAAAAAAAAAATGCAACGTCACATTTTGCATGTTGAGGACCCTCACTCCACCCTATAATTTGAGATCTTATATAAGTCCCCGGTCAATAAAAACACTTGGCTTTTTTCATTTCATTATTCAACGCTAGAATTCTCTCACATTTGCATGAAAAGGAATTACCTGCATTGATGAGGGCAAAAGACCACCTCTAACTTTCCCCTCGCTTTACCAAGACCGCTGTACTTCAGACACTGAAACCAGGCTGGAATTCCCGAAGACTTTCAACCCTTGATTCGGAAAAGCCATAACATAATTCTGTCCGGGCTTTTTCGTAACGAGCTCTCTGCCTACTACACGACCGTAAAAACACAAGCTGGGACGGCAGTAAAAATGACATTTAGCTTTTTTAATGTCATAAACTATTTTTCTATCTCTCCCTGACACCAATATCCACACACGTGTAGTTTCTACAAAGAGAATTACACTTAAGATTGGATATATTTCTGTACAGTACAAGTTATCAGGATTTCTAATGCTAGTCATAAAGATATATACGTCTTGAAAGCAGGTAAATCATTTTCTCTAAATTTCAACCTTAATACAATTATCAGCATAAAACTGTGTAAAAAAAGCAGTGTATCGCTCCTTTGCCTTTTTCTATCTCGACGTAACATAATCACTTTAATAGTGATATCGACCGTCAGCTGTCGAGGCTGTTACTATAACACTCACGCTCCACATCAACAGAGGCAGTCGGTGTAATATCGATCGCAAGCCACTGATCTATAAATTAAATCACAAAAGAGTAAGTGAGAGAGAAAGGAAAAGAGAGAGAGAGAGAGAGAGAGAGAGAGAGAGAGAGAGAGAGAGAGAGAGAGAGAGAGAGAGAGAGAGAGAGAAAGAGACAGACAGACAGATAGATAGATAGATAGATAGATAGATAGATAGATATAGATAGATAGATAGATAGATAGATAGATAGATAGATAGAAATAGATAGATAGGCAGACAGACAGACAGACAGACAGACAGACAGACAGATACAAACAGAAAACAGACAGACGGGCAGACAAGCATATAGACAGAAAAAGAGAATCAGACAGACAGAAAAAGAAAGAGAAAGAGAGAGAGAACGACAAAGTAAGGGAGGGAGATAGGGATCATTGTAACCTATAAAATGAATGAGCTTTCGATTCCTTTTGATTTCTGGATTATATGAGGTAATTTGTTTCACTTGCGTTTTAAGGTTTTATCTCTCTGTGGCTAAGTATTATTTGTTGCAGCCATGATGGCAATTATTTATGTTATTATAAAAAGCATAATCACCAG
Organism: Penaeus monodon; assembly: GCF_015228065.2. Classification (NCBI taxonomy): domain Eukaryota; kingdom Metazoa; phylum Arthropoda; class Malacostraca; order Decapoda; family Penaeidae; genus Penaeus; species Penaeus monodon. The sequence continues at coordinate 12,411,966 of NC_051402.1, forward strand.
TTCAACATGATTATTATTTGTGTTTTATTTTGTGTGTGTGATATTTCAATCAACATTATTAGTACTATTCTTACTAATATTACCATCATTGCTGTTCTTACCCTGCCTATTGCTAAATGATTAAAAATAAATCAATTACCGAACGATAGTATTTTACCTCTTTTTATCGTGTAGAGTCTTACCTTAATTTTCTTATTTATCGGAATAAAATTTTCCTCTTAGGTTCAATGAGATGAAAATAAAAAAGAAATGAAACACAAAGCAGCAAAAGGCACTCTTCACTTCCAAAATAAACTATTCACTTTCTTAAATTCCTATTACACTACACATCCCTCGCAAGAACGTTTCATACTAACAAGACTTTCAAACTCGATCCAAATTGTGAGACTTGCAAGTAGTTGGGAATATTCAGAGGCGATAGAAAAGAAAATGCATTTTTCTTACGCTGTTTCTTTCCCCTCGGATACTGTATTTACCAGCACGTTGTAATGGCCGCTGCAGTGACGGTTACTCTCACGATATGCGTCAACTTTCTCTTATTTCTGCGTTTTTAATGGTTTGCACAGCTCCTCGGGATATACGTAACTCAGCCTGCAATACGGTGCATTACTCCATCGGAATCCAAGCGTAGTATCACCCCAAAGACCACGCTGAGACCCATAAGACTCGACACCCTCCCATTCCCACTCTCTCTTAACTCCCCTTCCCCCATCCCCTATGCTCCACTTTGTTCCTCCCCTCCCCTCCCTCTCCTTTCACAAATTCTCTAACTCTCCCTATCCCCCTGCCTCTAAGCCTAACGGAATCCCCCATCCCCCTCCTTTCCCCTACTCCCCCGCCACCCACCCACCTCCCCCGCGACAACAAATCCCATCACACATATCAGCACATAAAAATTCTCGCAAGGTCTCACGAACTCTCATAAAATCCTAATTTCATGACAAGCCTTTTGCATTTCCCCTCACCATGCAAAAGTTTGTGGCGGGTTCCCTTCTTGCCTCCTCCTCCTCCTCCCCCCACTCCTCTCCCCTCTCCTCCCATCCATCCCCTCTACCTCATCTCCCCCCTCTCTAGCCCTAGTACACACTCGACGTGGAATACTAATGGACGTCGTCTATGCCTTTAATGCCAAGGCGGACGTCTTAGCGGTGGTCGTGTTCTTGCCTCCGCTTCTTCTGCTGGTTCTGGATATCTTCTGGACATTTATTTGGTCTCCTGTTTTTGTATACCATATGATAATTTTGTGTATTTATAAATCTATTTATCTTTTTTATTTGTTTCTTTCTGTTCTTTTCGTTTCCCCATATCTTTCATTTCGATTTTTCTCTTTCAACTTTTTTTTTTTTTTTTTTTTTTTTTTTTTAGGCCCTTCCCATGCGCTTTCTAAGCACTACAACTACTACCTCCCTTTTTTTCTTCTGGTTATCACTTTCAGCTTCCACCCCAATCCCTAACAGTCTCCCTTTCCCCAATCACAGACCAGTCCCAAGATCTCCCAAATCGCAAAATCTCCCCAACGGT
>NC_051402.1:12423486-12428486 GCF_015228065.2 Penaeus monodon
CCGAACTCAGTGCCATTAGTCACAGCTCAGGGACCCGAGCCTCCACACCAGGAGCCAAGACCGAAACAATAAGCATTACTCAACTTGGGAGGGAATGAATGGGGGGGTTGGAGCAAGGGAGGGGGTTTGGGGCAGGGGAGGAGGGTTTTGGGGGGTTGTGGAAAGGGCGGAGGGTTTTGGGGGGTTGGGGCAAGGGAGGAGGAGGGGGCGGAGAGGTTGTTGTGGTCGGAATTGGATGGGGGTAGTGGTTGGAGGAAGGAGAAGGGGTAGGTGGAGGTGGGAAGGAAAGAGAAAGGTTTTGGTGGGTTGTAGTTATGGTAGGAGGGACGGGGAGGAAGGGATTTGCGGTGGTGAGGGTGTAAGGAAGGGGGAGGTGGTGGGCAATGGAAGTGTGAGGGAAACGGGGAAGTGAGGTCGGTAGCGGCTGGGAAGGGAGGGAAGTGGGAGGGGAGAGGATGGAGAATGAAACAAGGGGGAGGATGAAGGAAAGGGCAGGAGGGAAGGGAGAGGATGGTTAGAGCGGCCGATGGAGGCAAGTCAACGGCAGTGCCACGGAGTGCCAGACGAGGTGGCACTATCGATGCGGCTGGAAGTCAGGCAGCTGTACAAGGTAGATATGAGTTATGGTGATGAAGGGCCCGTGCGTGTTCAAGATTCTCGTTTGCTCTTACTTTTTGCATTCTTTCTTTCTTTCTTTTTATTCCCCTCATTCATATCACTCCGTCTTCCCATGTTTCTCTCTCCTTCTCAAGAGGTTCCAAAACAATTCCCTTTTCTCAAAAAATAAATCAGACCATATATTCATTTGGCCCTTAGTGTTTTCCCTTTTTTATCATTCTCCTACTCTCCTTCTTTCTCCGACTATAAATTCCATCAGCGTTAACACTGAACAAACACCCAATTACCATACTGATGTACCTGCCAAACCTCGGAACTGTCGCAATACTTCTTGATCCGAGGAACGTGAAGGCGCTGGCAATATAGGAGAGGCGGCCGGTCTGGTCTGCATCTGCATACACTCTGCGGTCTATAAGAACTCAAGGGAGGGGAGGAGCAGCCTGGGTGGAAGGAGAGAGGGGGCAGGGGAGGGAGGAAGAGCGGAGGAAGGGAGGAAATGCGAGGGAGAAATGGAACGGAGGCAGAGGGTGGAGGAAGAGAGGAGAAAGGGAGGAAATGCGAGGGGGAAATGGAATAGGGAAGGGGAGGGTTAGAGGAGGGGACGGGAGAGGAGAGGGGAAGGGAGAATCTGTGAGGAAGAGAAGGAAAAGAAAGGGGAGAAGGAGTGGGGAGTGGGGGATGGGGGTGAGGCGGAATGGGAGAGAGAGGGGTTGGAGAAGGGAAGGAGCGGAGGCAGAGGGGAGAGGGAAGGGATGGAAGAGAAAGAGAGAGAGCGAAAGGGCAAACTTTGGTATCTGTCCATGCATACGCCTACAGCCATTTCCTCAACCGCATGGCGGGCTTTTCATCCGAACAATGGCCCAACTTTCACATGTTATCTGAACTTGATAATAAAGAAATAGAAGACTCAAACGCTCGGGGAGTTTATATCACTCCTTAAATGCATTTGTTTTACCCTGGCCGAGAGCCAAGCAGCAACTGGGGGGTCCATCAAACCATTCCCCAATTTGAGGGCGATTTAATCTCTAGCCCGAACCACAGAGCGAACTGCTGAATTCTTAATGCGCCGCCGCCCCGCCCCCGAGACCGGCCGTGCCCCGCCCGGGCTGAGGCGCGGAGGCGGCTCCCCGGGCGGCAGCGGCGGCGCGGAGAATTGTGGCGCTTTTATTGTCGCCGCTATTGTGTCACTTTCGGTGGCAGTAATCATATAATTGTGGCACTTGGGGACTGGCACTGTCTCTCAGCTCGTAACGCAAGTCTATGATGAGACCAGGAAGTCGTTGTCATGCCGTTTACGTGAATGGTTCAAGAATTCTTTCAATATTCCCCAAACGGCGCGCTCACAGGACATTCGCATTTGTGCCGAGTTCCCGTGCTTAAGAACCGCCGTGAAAATACTTGCTCGTTGCGTGGAGGGAAAACGGAAAATGAATAAGGAAAGGAGAAATCAATTAGACTTGAACTGCCATTGCACGCACGCACACACACACACCCAAATCCACAACAGAAAATGAGCACCAACTCCTCTCCTAGCTTGCTGTTTATTTCCTTGTTAATATCTATTCCCCGCTATTCCCCCCTTTATATCTCCTTCATTTCACCGTTAGCATCAATTCTCAGTTATTCTCGCTTTTCTCTCCTCCATCCTTTCGCCAATTCCTCCAACGGATAAGATTTGCCGCGAGTTGCACAACCTTGAGTCTGCAGCATCCCCTTGGAATGGGCGGAGATGAGCGGTTCTTGCTGGTCATTTCGATGTGATAACGGGCTCGGGCGGGTATCAGAGCGTATCAGAGGCGAGCCGATGTATTGGGGAAAGGATCGTATCCGCGTGTGTGGATTAGACCCGATGGTAAATGTGAATGAGTCATACATTCCTACCCCCACCCCCCACCTTCCTACCCACCACGCGTCCTCCTTCCCGTCGCTTCTGCTTGCGATGCTCGCTTCGATGTCGAGGTAATGTAGTTGGGTTGTACGCTGTCCAGGGTGGTTTTGACGCGATAGTTATACGGCGGGAGGACACTGAAACTAGTTATTAGTTCGCCAAAATACTCGTGCATACGTGCACACACGCATACATATACACACACTAACGCAAAAGCAGACAGACAGACAGTCAAACAGAAGAAGAAAGAGGAAGAAAACGAAAGAACAAGAATCACGAAAAACAAGGAAGGGAGAAAAAAAGCCTTAATGTTCCAGGAACCGCGGTCAGATAAACAAAATCGTCGTTTTACCATTCAAAATCACTTACGACTCTGTAATGGCGACCGAAATTCCCAGGCGATTACCCCCAAGAAACAAAAATGCTCCCGGACCAAAAACAGTAGTAAGGAGTTCTTATTCACACACGCTCGGCAATAAGTATGTTTATGGTCCTCATATCCAGCACCCGGAATAAAGAGAGAGGGAGAGGGAGAGGGAGGGAGAGAGAGGGAGGGAGGGAGAGAGAGGGAGAGGGAGGGGAAGGGAGGAAGAGGGTATAGGAGGGAGAGGTACATGAAGAGGGATTGGGAGGGGGAGGGAGAGGAGGAGGAGGTGCTGTTTGCGGGCGTCCAGCCCTTTCTTATGCATCTAACGGAAATATATAATTGCACACGTACAGCCACGCACACATACATACAAACAAACACACACATTCAAACGCAAACACAAACATACATGCATACACATAAACACACGAGTGCACACGCATACAAACATACATATACACTTGCACTTACACATACATACACACACACACACATGCACAGACGCACATATAAACGTACAGGTACACGTACACGCACACACACACGTACACGTGCACGGATAGCTACACGTATCCTTGTGAATCTATATATACTTAAAGATACACATATATACATATTTGTGTGTATCCATGTACGTGTGCATGAGTATGTTTGTGCTTGCGAATTTTTAAGCATCTATATAAAAAGCATATTAAAATTGTGTGAATATCCTTTCGACTAAGTGAGTGCATGGGGACGCAAGGATATTACAAGTAAACGGAAAATTGGACAAACATGATTATGTAAATGCACATATGCTTGCTCAAGCGAACCATACAGTAAGGTCTCTACACTGATGATACTTAAAAAGAAAAGAAAAAAATCTCATCTTGAAGTCATTATAGCCCCAGCAATTCTACACAAATCTCAGAAAATTCCTTCTCTTTTTTATATTTCCCTCCCTTGACCCCCCCCCCCCGCGCCCCAACCTTGCTCTCACACCCTCCGCCTCCGTGAAAACAAAGGGTCCCAAACAAAGACAAAGTTTCAGCTTTTTTTTTTTGTGTGTAGTGTAAGTTCAGGCCAGTTCTCAGTTTCCGCTTCGATTTCTCTGTCTGTCTGTCTGTCTGTCTGTCTGTCTGTCTGTCTGTCTGTCTGTCTGTCTGTCTGTCTGTCTGTCTGGCTGGCTGGCTGGCTGGCTGGCTGTCTGTCTGGCTGTCTGGCTGTCTGTCTGTCTGTCTCACTCTCTCTCTCTCCGTTTATCTCTTTCGCCTTCTCTCGGATCTTCTTTGAGTTTGCGTTGATGCGTTCCTCATCCCTTCTCTCTCTTTCTCTCTCTCCTTCAGTCTGGATCGCTGAAGTTAGCCTTCTCGTTTCTATAACTCGTTACGTATTTCAGATCCATTTCCTAATTCGAACTTTGCACATAAATGACTGGAATCCCCTTTCGTCTCAACTTAAAGTTCAATTATATAGTTAAAGTTTCCTTGTCAGGTTTTCACCTCTCCCCCTTCCTCCCACCCCCATTCGATCCACACTACACCCCCCAAATTCCAATTAGACCTCCACTGTATTCTCATTCCATCTTTCCCCTACCCATGGCCATTCAGTCCTCCTAACCACCCACTCCATTCCAGCCGTCCCACCCATACCCCAATTATCCAGACCCTATCCAGTCCATCCGCTCTACCCTTTTCCTACCCCCTTCCACATTTTCCTTATCCCCTCCACCCCTCCCTTACCTCCTCCACCCCTCCTTTATCCTTCCACTTCTCCCCACCACCCTCCACCCCTTCCTTACCGCCACCATCCTTCCCCTACCCCCTCCACCCCTTCCTTACTCCCTCCACTTCCCCCTCCCCCCTCCGGACGAAGGAGAGACGTGGTGCGAATGTCAATCGTAAGACCCTCCCACGCCCTATCGTTCCAACTCTCCTAAACTTCCCTATTTCCCGACCTCATGAACTCCCCCCCCCCTTTTCGGACACTCAAGAAATCATTTCGATCCGGGTACTCGGGTACTCGGATTCTCGGGTTCTCGGATTCTACTCGCAGTTCGGGTAAATGTTCTAGGCGCTTCGGCTGAACACTGGTAGTTGTAGTGGAAGTAGATTTTTTGTAAATTATTTATTTATATATATTTTTTTT
>NC_051402.1:12438486-12443486 GCF_015228065.2 Penaeus monodon
CCATTACGAGATTTTGAAGGTTGATAGCTAGGTATAATGAAACAGAAAGAAGTAAATGATGCTTTAGATTGATATGAAGCATATTCAAACTTATATAACACCGGTTTACAGTAAAGCTGATTATTTTAACCAATTTGCGACATTTTATACAGAAGCCAGCAAATATATAAAACTAATAACGTACATATGAAAAAAAGTGATTTTTCACATTTTAGACAAGGTAATAGCAGTATAACGTTAATAACGTAATAAAGTACATTATACGGTCCATATTAAGAAGAAAAAATGTTCAGTTAACATTTATGCATGGCAGTAATAAGATATGAGAACAGATCATTAAAATTAGTCAAAAAGAAATTCCAAAACATATACATCCCTCAGTGGCAACAAAACACTAAATAACCATCGCTACTTGTCAATGTATCAGTAAAAAAAATGCTATCCAGAACACGGAGAGTTAAAAGAGATATCAAATAACAGCTAAGACTAACGTGGCAATAAATGATATTAAATAGTAGTCTGTAACAGATGAAGATGTGAAATAACAGAAACCATTCGGAAAGTGTTGCATGTAAAACGACAAATGATGAGACTTCGTGACAAAGGACAATGATAACAAATAACAGCTTGCAATGGCAAAATATGTGGTGTTGCAGAAAATAAATGGTTTTCAGTACGAGTTGCTGACAGAAATAACATCAAGTGACGCCCCGGACTCTCTGTTCGCTATCTTTGTATATCTTCCTTCTGGTTCTCTGCTCTCTCTCTCTCTCTCTCTCTCTCTCTCTCTCTCTCTCTCTCTCTCTCTCTCTCTCTCTCTCTCTCTCTCTCTCTCTCTCTCCTTTTCCATTCTATTCCTATTCATTTTCCCATTCCCATTCCAATTCCAATTTCATTCCCATTTCCATTCTCATCCCCCGCCCCACCCCCACCCCCACCCCCTTTCCATTTTTCTATTTTTCCTCTCTCTCTCTTTCTCTCTCTCTCTCTCTCTCTCTCTCTCTCTCTCTCTCTCTCTCTCTCTCTCTCTCTCTCTCTCTCTTTGTCTCTCTCTCTCTCTCTGTCTCTCGCTCTCTCTGTCTCTCGCTCTCTCTGTCTCTCGCTCTCTCTGTCCCTTGCTCTCTCTGTCTCTCGCTCTCTCTGTCTCTCGCTCTCTGTCTCTCGTTCTCTCTGTCTCTCGCTCTCTCTCCCGTCCCCCCCCCCCTCTCTCTTTCTCTCGCCTCTCCTTTTAGCTGCGAATATACAGGTGACCTCCCCTCATGACCAAGCCATTACGTTGATCAGGACCGGTGGATCATATTGATCATCATTTTTTTTGTAGTCTGTTCCCTTAAGCTGTTAGCAGATGCATGTTGCTTTAATGTTGCTTTAGTCTGTTTTATCATTGCCTTTACAGAATATTTAAAATTAACCTTCGGGGGGAAATGAGGATACTACATATAGATTTTTTTCTCGCTTTGACAGATACTCCCTGATAAGGCAGGGTGGCAAGATATCTCAGTAAGATTGCAGGCGTCACTGCAGCACCAGCAGCAGTATCTGCAGCAGGGACAGCAGCAATAACAGCCGTTGAGAGAAACCAGCTGCAGCAACACCGTGTCCTCGTGACAACTGAGAAAAAAACATCTGCACGAACAAGACCACAACATCTCCAGTGTAAAACAATCAGAGCACGTCATCAGACACACAAAACTTGCACGCACACAGTTAATAAAAATATGTATCTCTGGGGATAGATAAAACGAGAGAGAGAGAGAGAGAGAGAGAGAGAGAGAGAGAGAGAGAGAGAGAGAGAGAGAGAGAGAGAGAGAGATGAATAGAGATACGAAGAGGAAGAGTGAGAGAGGATGAGAAGGACAGGGTGTTATGGAGGAAGAGAGGGAAAGGGAAGCGAATTTGTACTGAGTGAAGGAAGAACAAAGGACGGGGAGAAGAGCAGAAATGTGAAAGAGTGTGGATTAGAGAGAGATAGAGAGAGAGAGAGAGAGAGAGAGAGAGAATGAGAGAGAGAGAGAGAGAGAGACGAACAGACAGACAGAGACAGAGAATGTCAAAAAAGAAGAGAAAATACAAAGATATGGGAGCAAAAGAAAATGTAGAAAAAAATGGAGTGATAAGATGGCGAACTAACTATAGCCAAACCAGATGCGTAGAAAATAAGGAAAATACATGATGGTGCAATGTACAAACCTTCCCAAGTAGTGATATTTATATTTACTCATCCCTATAGACTCACGTCGGTGGGCACTTGTGATGGGGGAGGAGATGGAGAAGAATAATGGTTGCGTAAATGGGAAGGTTTCTAAGCGAGGAGGGAGGAGTGAACTACAGAGAGGGAGGGGAGTCGGATGAGGGAGAGCGAATGGGACACAAGGGAAACAAAAGAAAGAGAACAAGGATGGGGAGGAAGATTGGGGAAAAGGTTGAGCGATGTTTGGGTGTGGGTGGAGGTGTGGGCGTCGAGGATACAACCTTTTAGAATATTGGAAAAGAGGAGACGAGAACGAAAAGTAGAGCTTGGTAGACGAGTAGGCAGATGGGTAGAAGTAATGAAAGCGGCGGTAAAAGACTCCCATATAAAAGAAGACATGCAAGTTCACACACACACACACACACACACACACACACACACACACACACACACACACACACACACACACACACACACACACACACACACACACAAATATATATATATATATATATATATATATATATATATATATATATATATATATATATATATATATAGAGAGAGAGAGAGAGAGAGAGAGAGAGAGAGAGAGAGAGAAAGAAGACGTAGACAGAGATCTAATCGAGGTCAGAAATATAAACAGACACGGACACAGCCACCAGAAATAGACATCAACAAAGTGGCAGAAATGGACAGGAACCGAGCGACATACGACGTCTGTACCAATAGTGTAAACCCAGGAAAAAAAAAAGAAAGAAAAAAAAGGCATTTCAACCAGACAAGAAACTCTCCCAACATTGGACGAGCAGGACACTAGAAAATCACGGAGCGAGAAAAGGTATTACACTAATCAAATCTCTCCCGAGTGGGGCGCTCGGACTGGAGATCGAGTGAGGCCCGAAGCGCAACCTCAGGCCAAGTGTGAAGTGAGAGGCGAGTGCTTGGTCGAGTATTTCACTGTAGGTAAAGCCTGTTGGGAAAATATATAGTGACATCCATCCAGATTTGATATTTCAATTTTAGTATAGTGTCCTTGTAATCTTGATCCATAATACAACGAATATATAAACTAAAATTCTATAAGCGACAAACGAGTATAGAAAGAATCCAGTGAAATATGCTTCTTCATTACACACAGGCCTTGGGGTACACTTAAAGAATGCGTATGCGGGTACACATCAACAAATCCACATATCTGCATAATGTTGGAAGGACTATGAAGAGATATTCTTTCCCATGGCACTCCTGGAAGCATAAAACTACAGTAAGATGGCCTGGGCGCGAAACACGAGCCTCCCTCACTATTTAAGAGGGAAGCTGCTGAGGGGAGAGACTGAGGGGAGAAGGAGGAGAGCAGGAGAGGAGAAGGAGAGAAGGAAGAGAGAAGGAGGTGCAAGGGAGAAGAGAGAAGAGAGAAGGAGGAGAGAGGGAAGGAAGGGAGAGTGGGGAGGTGGAGAGAGATAGAGGGAGAGGGAGGAGAGGGGGAATGGAGAGACCAGAGGGGAGACGGAAAAGAGAAGGTGGAGGAGGAGAGGAGGGAACGGATGAGTGTACATAATGGGAATGTGGTCAGGAGGGTGAATAGGGGAGTTACTACAAGGGGGGACCAGGGGAGAGGGTGGGAACCAAGGGGGAGGATGAGAAGCAGGGGAGAGGGTGGGGACCAGAGGAGGTGCCTGGAAAGAAAGAGAGCCGTCGAGAAAAAGATGATATGGCATGAGAGAAGAAGAAGGAATTAGAGGGAGATGGAGAGAAAGAAGAAAAAGAAATAAAGGAGAGAATACTTTTAAGCGAATAGAGGAACGGGAGAAAAGGGATAAACGGTAGAGGATGGAGAAATGGGTAGAAACAGCCAGAATAAGAGAGGCAAGGAAAAAGAAAGTGTCAATCCGCTTGGTGGATAAATTTAACGAGTCATACAAAGGAAAATGCAATACAACGAAAAATTTAAGACAAATATAGAAGTAGGATTGGAAAATAAAAGAATAAATTCAAATACAAAGAAAAAGAAAAAGACGAAAAATCGAAATAAAGATGGTTTAACAAACAAAGAAAAAGAAAAGAAAAGAAAAAAAGGAAAAGGGGAATATGAAGGCAAATGGTGAAGAAAGTAATATTAAAAAATAAAGAACAGGATATAGGAAATTGTGTCGAAAGATGATAATGAAAAAATAATAATAAATACATAAATAAAAACAATAATAGTAGTAAAAGCAAAGTTAATAGTAATTATAAGGATACTGATACTGATAATGATAACGGTCAAAATATGTATACATAATAATAATAATAATAATAATAATAATAATAATAATAATAATAATAATAATAATAATAATATTAATATTAACAGTAATAATAATAATAATAATAATAATAATAATAATAATAATAAAAATAATAATAATAACAATAATAATAATAATAATAATAATAATAATAGAAATAATTTATTGATGATGATATTGATGCTAATGATAATAAAAATAATAAATATATTAGCAATAACAAAAACATGGCCAAAACGTTTGAAATAAATAAGCACAGAAATATTAATGACACTGATTATAACAATAATCTTAATGAGGAAGAGGAAGAGAAAACAGAGGCAAAAGGCAAATAATAAAGAAAGAAAGAGAAAAAACAAAACGCAGAAGAAGAAGAAGAAGAAGAAGAAGGAGAAGGAGAAGAAGAAGAAGAATGAGAAGAAGAAAAAGAAAAAGAAGAAGAAGAAGAAGAAGAAGAAGAAGAAGAGGAGGAGGAGGAAAATGCAGCAGAAGGAGAGAGGGTCGTGGGTGTGCCGCGG
>NC_051402.1:12483486-12486715 GCF_015228065.2 Penaeus monodon
CAGTAAATACGGGAATGAAAGAAAAAAAAGGGAGAGAAAGAGACTGAGTGAGTGAGTGAGTGATAGATAGGTTGATAGATAGATAGATAGTTAGATAAATAGATAGATAGATAGACAGACAGACAGACGAACAGACAGACAGGCAGACAGACAGACAGACAGATAAATAGAGAGGCAGATAGACAGATAGATAGATAGATAGATAGACATAGAGAGAGAGAGAGAGAGAGAGAGAGAGAGAGAGAGAGAGAGAGAGAGAGAGAGAGAGAGAGAGAGAGAGAGAGAGGGAGGGAAGCCAGAAACCCAGAAAAATCTCAGAAGACCAAGATGATATTACAGAACCTTCAGTCATCCATCTCTCTCTCTCTCCTCTCTCTCTCTCCCTCCCTTTCGTTGTTTCTCTCTCTTTTTCTAATATTCTTAAATTCCTATTTTTCCTCACTGGCCCATAAATCTTCGTTGAAAAATCAAAATTACCCGAGAGAATGTATGAGAATGTCTTGGCTTCTCTACTAGCATTAACCTACTTAGATCTTTGTCATTTTTTTTTAATTTTTTACTTATTTATTTGTTTGTTTATTTTATTTATTTATTTTTTCCATTTATCTAATTATTTTTTTTGCGAAGATTCGTCTTTAGAGGAGTTGGTGTTCCATCAAACGTCTCTTCCGAGAAAATGGCTGGATGAGATTATTCCACTTGGTTGGTGAAACTACAAAAGTTGTGAATTTTTTTTTTTTTTTGGGGGGGAGTCGTCTTTTTTACGGAAGGATTAAGGTGGTATCAACGCTTGGCATATGCAATCGTCCTGGTGAAGTTTGACAGTTTCAGAGAATGTTTACATATTTCTTCCCCTTCATAATCTTCATAAGTATATCTGAAAACTTCGTATGTTATGTTATGTTAAGGTGGTCGGTGTCTTTACAGTCGGTGCCGTGATTGTTAGCAACAGTTTCATGTTATCATTTCTATATATAAAAATATAGCGAGAAAACGTTTGGTTTGGATAATATTTTGGTGAGGATTGTAACAAAAGTAACTCTATGCAATCTATGTGTAAAATTGGAGAATGTTCAGTTAGGATTTTGTGCCTGGAATTATACCTTTGCTTATTTCCATCCTTATTATGAATTTAGGAAAAAAAAACTAACCTGATCGGATCAACTTATGAAATACTGTATAGTAACTTTCCATCGAGAATATGCTTCAGCAACCTAACCTCGGAATGTGTGATTCAGTGACCTCCCACCTGGAATTCGCTTGCAATATGCCTCTGCAGATTTTTTAATGGAACTCTAGAAAATGTTCAGCTTTTTTCTCCCTTCTTTTTAACATGCACCCACTGGGAACGGGGCACGCATTGGTTTAAAATGTAACCCCCGGAACAATATTATGATGTACAGTATTTGAAATGTTATTTTATATAATAAGAAAAGGGTTCTATCAATTATGTGATTTCAACTAGTACATTATGACAAATGATCCATCTCTCAAGCATTTCACATATTCACATATCTTGTTATCCCGCCCCATACAATCTTTCTTAAACCTGTTATCAAGCTCATAGTTTCTCTTCTGTTATCAAATACTTGAAGTTAAACTTGTCAACATCTCATTTTCGTTTCCTCCTTCTGCTCTCCTACCTCTCCATCTCCTCCTCCTACCTCTCCACCCCCTCCTCCTAGTCTATGGATGAACCTTCCTCCTCTTCCTTCCTCTTCCTAACCCTTTCCAATATCTCCCCCCTCCCATGATCTCTGGGACATAACACAGAAACATTACGACTGAGAATAAAAACCACATCGCATCACGTCACTTCACTTCCATCCTCATCTTTCCCTCCACCTCCCCTTCAATCCCCTCCACCCCCCCCCATTACCCTCTTCTTCCCTCGCTGCCCTTACCCCCTCTTCTTCCCTCCCTGCCTTCCCCCACTGCCCTTATCCCCCTCCCCCTTATTCCCGAGCCCCTCCCAGTACCTGCAGAGCATTCATCTTCGCTTTCCCAATCCACATCACACTGGAAATGTAAAACTCTAAAATATAAATTCCTGTTCAATCCCACTGCTGCATCAAGGTACCAGATGGAGCCTGACCCAATCGGCGGAAGAGGCAGGCTTGGCAGACACTGGGCCGGCAGACGGTGGTGGTGATGTTGGTGGTGACGCTGGTGGTAAGAGTCTTCGCATGTGGCGAAGATGGTGAAGATGGTGAAGACCCGTCCTACCGTGGGTCAAAAGGTTGGTGAGTCAGCAGGAAAGTGGTGAAAATGGTGATGAGTCGCAAAGAAGGTAGTGAAAATGACGGAAGTCGCAAAGAAGGTAGTGGAAATGACGGTAAGTCGCAAAGAAGGTAGTGAAGATGTTGGTGAATCGCAAGGAAGGTGGTGAAAATGATGGTGATTTGTCTTCGTGGATGATGAGAATGGCTGCGACCTGGTCTTGGTATTGGGTGGAGATGGTGTTGACGACTTGCCTTGGTGGGGAGCTTGTTTTGAAGACGGTGGTCGCTGGGTCATTGAAATTTCAGATGAAGAGATTGCGGAACGGCTGTCGTCCATTCGAATAAAAAAGAGAAAAAAGAGAGAGAGAGAGAGAAAGAGAGGGATAGGGAGAAGAATGAGAGAGAAAGGGGAAGGGATGGAGGGAGGAGGAGAGAGAGAGAGAAAGAGAGAGAAAGAGAAAGAGAGAGAAAGAGAGAGAGAGAGGAAAAAGGAAGGGAGAGAGGAGTGGAGAAAATACAATTAAACTAATAGAAACTCGAGCAGACGAATGACTATACATAAAACAAAGTTCAACTCAAGAAAACAAGAAACTCAATAAAAAAAAAAGCGGAAAAAACGAACAACGAAAAAACGAAGCAAAAGAAACACAAAGGCGAAATTGAGATTTTTTTTTTTTTTTTTTTTTTTTTTTTTTGAGAAACTCTTTAGCGCCTTTATCCAACCTGAATCAGCGTGGGTATAAAGATGACCTAGCCCTAAGCCTTCCTACCCATTCGCACTGAAATGTAGCCACAATCGATGTTGAAGAGATACCAAATTCTCTGTGAATATTTTCGAATGCATGAAGTGTCGGTTTAACCCTCAGCTGCTACACAAAATGAAATGGAATTTTTCAATACCACCTGAGGAAAGCTGGATCCAATATTTCAGTGTCAATATTAGTAACAATTGGGTATTGTGTAAATGATCTGCACCACATTAGCCAACACCCGGAAGAGAATAAAAT
>NC_051402.1:12489315-12494315 GCF_015228065.2 Penaeus monodon
TATTTATATAAAAATTTAAAATTCGAAATTATTTTAATAAATATATATATTTTGGGGTTAATATTAAATATATTATAAATCTATATATTTTATTTTTATAAATATAAAAATTATATTTAATTTTTATTATATAATATTATAAATATATATAATATATATATATAATATATATATATATATATATCTAAATATATTTTATATATATAAAAATATATAAAATAATTATTAAATTAAAAAATTATAAAAATAAAATATATACTATATATAAAATAAAACAATAAATAAAATATAAAATTTTCATATATTTTATATATATATTATATATATAATATTATAAAATATTATAATTTAACAATATTATATAAAAAATATTTTCTAAATAATATTATTTTTAATACTTATTATACTATTTTATTTATATAAAAAATAAAATATATAAAAAATATATATATATATATATATTTTGTATAAAAATTTTATAATTAATATATATATATATAGTATCAAATATTATAATATATTTTAATATATATATAAATATTATATAAATATATATTTTAAAAATAAATTAAAATATTATAAAATATAAAATTTATATATATATATATATAAAATTTTTTTTTTTTTTAAAAATTTCTTTTTAAAAAGTTATTTTAAACCAATGCCTATATTTTATAATATATATATTTTAAAATATTTTATATATAAACAAAACCCCACACACACCCCCCACACACACACACACACAAAAAAATTTTAATAAATATATTATATAAAAAATTTAAAAACCTAATATATTTATATATACTTTGTATATATATATATATAGTATATAAATTTTACTCATATATATATATATTATATATAATATATATATATATTTAAATATAAAACCCGCTATAAATATATATTTTAATATATAAATGTAAAATTATATATAAAAATTATAATAAAATAATATATATATTTATATATATAGTTTATTATATATTATATAATTTTATTATATATATATCATATATTTATATATTTTTAATATATATATAAAATATATATATATATATACTTTTTTTTTTTATATTTTGATATATATTATATATTAATATATATTTTATATATTTTTATATAATATATTATATCTTTTATAATTTACAGTATAATATTTTATCTATATACTTTATTTAAAAATATATTATATATTATTTTTATTTTATTATTATTTATTTTATAATTATATTATTTTATTGCCCTTATAAAATATATTATTTATATATATTTATATTATATATTAATATTATATACACTTATATATATATATATATATAGATATTTTATTATATAATCAAATTATATATTTATTAAATTATCCCTATAATTATATCTATATATAATAAAATTATTTAAAATTTTAAAATATAAAACCTTATAAAATTTTCCCTATATTATTATATATATATATAAAAATTATATATATATATTATATATATAATATATATCTATTATTCAAGTTTTAAAATATCTTTATAAAATAAAATTATAAAAAATATATAAAATTCTATTTTATATATCTTGGGATATTATTATAAATATTATATATTATATATCAATATATATCAAATATAATATATTTTATATATATATATACTATATATATATATAAAATTTTAACCTATAACTTATATATATAAATATAAAAAAAATAATTTTTATATCCTATATTATAATTATTATATATATATATATATAATAATATATTTTACATATTTAAAATTTTATAAAAAGGTTTGAAATTTCATATATATATATAAAATTATAATTTTATATATCTTTATACTTTATTAAAATTTTAAATAATCATTTATAAAAGGGGGAAGTAAGTATATATATTTTTTAATATATATATTATTATATATATATATATATTATATAAAATAATATTTTAAAAGAAAAAAAAAATAAATATATATAAGTATACTTTAATATATTTTTCCTATTGATATAAAATATACCTTATATATTATATATTTAAATATTTTAGATATATTTTTCTTTAAAAAACACCCACCACACCCCACACACACACAAACCACTCCTCTTCCTTTCCCCCACCCTTTCCTTCTCCCCCCTTCCTTTTCCTCCCTTTCCTCCTCTTCCCCCTTTCCCCTTCCTTTTCCCTTCTCCTTTTCCTCCTCCTCCTTTTTCCACCTTTTTCTCCTGCCGTCCCTTTCTTTTTTCCCTCCCCCTTCCCCCTTTTTTTTCCCCCCTTCTCCCCCTTCTTTTTCCTCCTCCTCCCCCTTTCCCCCCCTTTTTTTCCCCCCAAACCCCTTTTTCCCCTCCGGCAGCCCCAAAATTTTAAAGCGTTTTTGTCCGACGCGCTTGCGGGGTTTTAAAGCAGAAAGAAACCCCTTTCAAGCTGCCGAGAAATTGCCCGGGCTTTTTGTGGTTCTTGTCCCCCCATCCCCCTCCCCGGGGCTACTTTTGGCATCTTGCCCTTCCCCCCCCTCGCCCGCCTTTTCTCTCTTTCACGCGCTCTGTCTCTAATTCTCTCACTCTCTATCTCTCTATCTCTCTCTCATTTATTATCTCTATCTCCTATCTCTATCTCTTTCTCTTTTCTCTCTTATGGGCTTATTTTTTTCCGGTTTTACTCCTCATCCCCTTTTTCTTTCCCTTTTTAACCTTTCCAGTTTGGTTTTAAAACTCCCCAGCCCTTTTTCCTCTTCTTTTCTTCTCTCCTCCCTGCCCCCTGTTTACCAGTCCGGGAAAGAGGTGGTAATAAAGGAATGAAAAAAAAAAAATCGTAAATTAAAAGGGGAAGCCCCATAAAAAAGTCGGAAAATGAAAAATCGATTTAAAAATTTTCGTAAAAAATTTATAACATAAATAAAGAAGAAAAAAAAGATGAAGGAAGGAAGGAGAGAGAGGAGAGAGTGAGGAGAGAGAGAGAGAGAGGGGAAAGGGAAGAGAGAAAAGAGAGAGAAAGAGAGAAGAGGAGGAGGGGAGAGAGAGGGAGAGAGAGAAGAGAGGAGGAGAAGGATTGGGGCAGACAGACAGAAAAACAGAGAGGGAAAGAAAGAAAGAGAGAATGAAAGAGGAAATGAGACTGACAGAAAGAAAGAGAGAGAGAGAGAGATGAGAGAAACGAAGGAGAGGGAGAAAGCGAAATCCTAACAAAAGCAGATTCTTTGTGTTGGGGAGGGGGGCTGGGGAAGGGATGAGGGTGGGGAAGGGTTTTGGGTGGGTGGGGAGGGGGAGTGGGGAGATTTAATATTGGCGTGGGAAAGTTTGCGAAATTCCTTCAGAGTGGAACAGTCTATTGTAGAGGAATAGTTATCGCTCCGCAGTTGAAGGTTAGGAATTCAGCAATGTATTGTTGCTAAATTTTGGGAAAAGGATTGAAAAAAGAAGATAGACAAAACATAATATATTATATATATATATATATATATATATATATATATATAATATATAATAATATATGTATATATATAATGCTATAATAACCCAATATGTCTATGAGAGAGAGAGAGTGAGAATGTGTGAATGTGCGGACACCTCACTTAAAACAAGAATACATTCGTAAAAGATCAATTTTTCCACACACAAAAACACACACACATACACACACACATACATACCTACACACACACACACACACACACACACAAGATAGAAATAACAAACGAAAAAATATAACCGAAAAAAATGCCTATGTGTTGCATCACAGCTTGGCAATGGCGAGCTAGGTTGCAGGTGACATGAAGAGAGAGAATGACCGGGTTGTCCTATTGTCCGCCAGAGATTATTGGCGAGAGAGGGGGTGTGCGACCAGGGGTGGAAGGGGGTATGGGGCCAGGGGGTGGAAGGGGAAGATGGTGGGGTTGGTTGGGGGGGTGGGGTTAGGCGGAGTAATGGTGAGTGGGGGTTGGGGGAGGATGGCAAGTGGGGAGGCGAAAGGGTTGCAGTGTGTGGTGGGGAGGGGTGGCGGGTTGGGGGAAAGGCAAAGGGGGAGGGGTTGTTGGTAGGAGGAGCAAAGGGGGAAGGGTTGCTAGTAGGGGGAGGGGCAAAGGGGAGAGGGGTTGCAGGTTGGGGAGGAAGAACGGGGGGGGGGTTGCTGGTAGGTGGAAGGGTTGCTAGTAGGGGGAGGGGCAGCGATGGAGGGGCAGGGGGAGGGGAAGGGAAAGAGATTGCAGACGGGGGGGGGGGGGGAGGTAAGCAGGCAGGAGGTGGGGAAGCCAAATGGTGTGAGGGGGTGGTGGGCGTTGGGGGCCGGCAGGCGGAGGGGATATTGCAAGATTGATGTATTAGTCAGTGACCCGTTAGTGGGAAAGCCGGCTATTGTATTTTTCCTTGTATTTATATTTATTTATTTCCATAGTTATTCCTGTCCCTCCTGTTATTATCATTACGCCTTTGCTCAAATAATTGCTTGTAACACAGGTTATGGAGAATCGAACCCTGAATTATGCAACTTCTGTTTATGTTGGAAGGGTATGAATTCAAGATTTATAAAGACAAACATCATGCATTCAGGTTTAAATGGCGTTGATTGAAATCATCGGACTCAAAACGGTTTTACAATTTGGGCCCAAAATGACACAGCTTGCCGAATTCGTTACAGTAAAACTCTTTGCATACGTATACATACAAATTTACATACAAAGACACAGACACACACACATATACATATATACATATGTATATGTGTAAGTATGTATATATATATATATTATATATTATATATATAATATATTTATATATTATATTATATAAATATCATATATATATTATATATATATTTTATATATATATATATATATATATATATATATATTTTAAATATAATATACATATATATACACACATATGTACACATGCATGCACATGTATTTGTACCATATACATACATACTACATGCTTTACATGCACATGTACATACATACATACATACATGCATACATGCACTTTGTACATACATACATAATGCATGTACATATATA
>NC_051402.1:12499315-12504315 GCF_015228065.2 Penaeus monodon
TATAATATATATAAAATAATATTTTATATTTAAAATTTTAATATATATATATTTTAATATTTTTATTATATTATATATTTTATATAAAAAATAAAATTATATTATATATATATTTTATATTTTAAATAATCTTAATATATAAAAAATTTTAAAAATCTATAAAATAACATCCATTTTATAAAAAAATAAAATACTTTTTATATTTTATTTTATATATATATATATATATATATTTTAAAATATATATAATAATATATATAATTATATATATAAAATATATATATCAAAATTATTACAAAATTATAATATAATATATATAATTATACTTTAACCATTTATATAAAACATAATATATCTAATATTTTAAAAATATAATATATTTATTATATATAATATAATAATAATACATAATATAAATATATATATATAAAATATTATATATTATATATATATATATTTATATAAATATAATCTATAATATATAAAAATATATATATATATATATATATATATATATATATTTTATTAATAAAAATAATATATATAAAAAATAAAAATATATAAAATAATATATATATAAAAATATATATATATTAATACATACTTTAAAATATATATATATTAAATATATATTTTTAAAAAATCTATATATAAAATATAATAAAAATTAATATTATATAATAATATATATAAAAGATAAATATAAAGAATTTTATTTTACATAAAATATATATATATAAAAAAATATATATAAAATATATATAAAATATATTTTTAATATATATATCCCAATATATAATATTTAAAATTTTAACATATATATAATACATATATAAAAAATACAGATAATACATAAAAATATATACATACATTTTTATATAAAAATTTTAGTAATAATATATATAATAATATATAAATAATATAATATATTAAATAATATATATATAATATATATTATATAAAAATTAATTTATATATATTAAAAATAATAAAATATTTTAACAAAATTATTTTAAAAATTTATAAAAAATATATATAAAATATATAAAAAATTAAAATCTCTTATATAAAAATATATATAATAAAAATATATATATAAAAATATATGAACATATATATAAATATATATATATATATTATAAAAATTTTATATATTTATATATATTATTATTATATTAATATATATATAAAATATATTATATGTATTAAAATAATTATAATATATATATAAAATTATTTTTATATAAAATATTATATAAAATAAAATTTTATAATGTATAAAATAAAATTTATATATATGTATATAGTATATATATGTAATATTTTGTAAAATTTTAATTTTATATAATTTTATTTATTTTAATAGGGATATATATGTATTTTATATGCTATATTATGTATATATAAAATTATATATTGTATAATATGTATATATATTATATATATAAAAATGTATATATAGTATAAATTAAATATTTTAATTTTTAAAATATATATATAAATTATAATATTAATATATAAATATATTTTGTAATAATATACAAAAAATACATAATATTAAATAATATAAAATATTATACATATATTTTTATAATATATTAATATATTTTTACTATATAAAATATAATAACAATATTTTTAAATAAAATATACAATATATACATATATTTTACATATATATATACAAAATATTAAAAATATAAATATATAAAAATATTAAATAAAAAATATATTTTATAATATAGACATATATTATTTTTATAATTATAAAATTTATATAAAATATATATATATATTTTATATTTTATATAATATATATATTATATATTATATATATACATTATAGATTTTATATATACATATTATATATAAAATCCCTATATTATATATATATACAAAATATATAAATATATAACATATATATATATATATATTTTTTAATATATATAAAATATAATATATATATATAATTATATATATACATAAATATAACATTTATATACATATATATATAAAATATATATATATATATATAAAATATATATATATATTATATATTATATATATATTATAATATATATTATATATATATATATATATATACATTATAATATATAAAATTATATTTTATATATTATAATATATATATATATATATATATATACATGCACACACACACACATGTGCGTATACATATGTATATATCTATGTAGCTGATTGAATCATTAATCTGTTTTTCCATTTATTCTTCTACTTATCTATTTACTGATGTATTTACTTATGTATATATTTCTAAGAAAATATACATACAAAGACACGCTCGCAAACGTACTCATAAACATTGAAATCTACATTTACGAAAAAAGTCGGGGAAATTGGTATTTCTCCCCTCTTTACATTTTTCCTTTCTTTTCCCCATCTCTTCTTCTTCTCCCCTCTCTTTTTCCCCCCTTTCTCTTCTTTTCTTTTCTCTTGGGTAAAAAAAAACTTTAAAAAAAAATTCCTTTCCCCCTAAAAACGGTTTTTCTTCTCTGGGTAATCATCCTTTTCCCCTTTTTTTCCCTTCCTTTCCTTCCAATTCTTTTTTTTTTTTCATTCCTTCTTTCTTTCCCCTTCTCGTCTAAATCTTCCCGCCTTCTTCCTCCCTTTTTTTAGCCCCTTTAAAAATCCCCTTTCCCCCTTTAAACCCATTCCCCCCCACACCTCCCGTTTTTTTTCCCCCCCCTTCCCTTCCAATCCCCCATTAAAATTTTTCCCCCTTTTCCCGTTTCCAAATTTCCCCCTTTCTCCATCTCCCCTTCCCTCTTCCCCCACCTCCCTCTTCTCCAAAAATCTTTAAAAATCCCCTTCTACCCCCCCCCTTTCTTCCAAACCCTCCCCCCTCCCCCCCCCCCTCCCTCCCCCCATCCCCCCCTAACCCCAAATTCGCCCCCTTTTCCCCCCAAAAACCTTTTCCCCCCCTTCCCCCTTCCCAAATTTTTATTTTTCTCCATTTTCCCCCTTCCCATCTACCCCTCTTTTTGGCCATCTCCCCTCTTCCCCCACCCTCCCCCTTTCCCCACCAAACCCTTCCCCACTTCTCCCCTTCCTTCCCTTTCCCCCCTTCCCCCCTCTTCCCCCTCTCCCTCTTCCCCTCTCCCCTTTTCCCCTCTTCTCCTCTCCCCCCTTCTCCCTCTCTTTCTCCTCTTCTCTTCCCCCCCTTCCTCTTCCCCATCTCTCCCCTCCTTTCCTCTTCCCCCTTCTTCCCATTCCCCCTTTCTCCTTTTCCCCTCCTCTCCTCTCTCCTTTTTCCCACCTCTCTTTCTCCCTCTCCTTTCCATCTCTCCCTTTTCCCCCATCTCTCCTCTTCTCCATCTCCCTTTCTCCTCTCTCCCCCTCTCCTTCCCCTCTTCCCCCTTTCCCTTTCCCACCTCCCCTTTTTTTTCCATTCTCCTTTTCCCCCTCTCTCCCTCCCCCTCCCTCTTTCCCCTCCTCTTTCTCCCCTCTTCCTCCTCCCACCTTCCTCTTCCCCATCTCCTTTCCCCACCCTCCTCTTCTCCATCTTCCTTTTCCATCTTCCTCTCCATTCTCCTCTTCTCCCTCTCTCCCTTCTCCTCTCTCCCTTCTCCCCCTCTCTTTTTTCCCCATTCCCCCTTTCTCCACCTCCCCTTTCTCACCCTCCTTCCCCACCTCCCTCTTCCCCTCTCTCCTCTTCCCCATTTTTCCTTTTCCCCCCTCTCTCTTCAATCCTCCTCTTCCCCCTCTTCTCCTTCCATTCTCCTCTTCTCCCCCCTTCCTCTTTTCCCCTCCCTTTTCTCCACTTCCTCTTCTCCACCTCTCCTTTTCTCCATCTCTCCTTTTCCCCCATCTCTCCCCCTTCCCATCTTCCTTTTTCCCCCTTCTCTTTCCCCCTTTCTCTCCTTTTTCTCCACCTTCCTTTCTCCATTCCCCTTTTTTCTAATTTCCCTTCTCCATCTTTTCCTTTCCCCAATCTCCCTCCTCTCCATCTCTCCTCTCTCCCTCTCCCCTTTCCCCCTTTCCCTTTCCCCACCCTCCTTTTTCCATTTCCTCTTCTCCACCTCTCCTCTTCCCCATCTCTCCTCTTCCCACCCTTCCCCTTTTTCCCCCATCTTTTCCCCCCCCTTTCTCTCCTCTTCTCCCTCTCTCCTCCTTCTTTCCTCCCCTTCTTCTTTCCTCCCCTTCTTCCCCCCGTCCTTGAAGTCCTCTTTGCGCCCCAAAGAATCTTTTTAAAACCTAACTGGGTTCCGCCCTTGAGTGATCCTAAAGGGCCAAAAACTGCGTGATTTGGGAAAGGGAAAATTGGGAAATGAAAGGGAAAAGGGAGAGGGGAAAGAGGAGGCGGAGGAGAGAGGGGGAGGTGGAGAAAGAGGAGAGAGGGGGAGGTGGAGAAAGGAGGAAGAGGAGGTGGAGAAGGGAGAGAGAGGAGGTGGAAGAAGGGTGAGAAAGGGGGATATGGAGAAGGGAGAGAGAGGAGGTGGAGAAGGGTGAGAGAGGAGGTGGAGAAGGGTGAGAGAGGAGGTGGAGAAGGGGGAGAGAGGAGTTGGAGGAGTTGGAGAGAGAGGAGAGGGGGGAGTTGGAGAAGGGAGAGAGAGAGGGAGGTGGAGAGGGGAAGAGGAGGTAGAGAAGAGGAAGATGGAAGGAGGTGGAGAAGAGGGAGATGGGAGGAGGTGAAGAAGGGAGGGAGAGGAGGAGGTGGAGAGAGTAGGCGGAGGAAAAGGGAGAGAGAGAAAGAGGTGGAAGAGGAGAAAAAGAGGAGCAGGAGGAGAAAGAAGTGGATGGAAGGAATGATAGCGCCGGAGGAAGGAGAAGGAGAGAAAGAAGAAGTGAAAGAAAAGTGACGAGATAAGTAGAAGGAGGGGAAAGGAGGAAGAAGGACGAAATGAAGAGAGGAGAAGAGGAGGGGGAGGAGGAGGAGGAAGAGGCGGAGAAAGTACAATAATGAAGAATATTGAGATGTAAAAAAAATGAGGAATAAGATGAGAAAAGAAAGGGGGATAGAG
>NC_051402.1:12506815-12509315 GCF_015228065.2 Penaeus monodon
CCCCTGTGAATCACGACCCTCCACTCCCTCCCCTTCCCCGTCCCCTCCCCCCATTTCATCCGTCCCCTTCCCTCCCCTTTCATGCCTCCCCTTCCCCCTCCCTTTCTCCACCTTTCATCCCTCCTCTTCCCCTCTTTCATCCTTCCCTCCCCCTCTTTCATGCCTCCCCTTCCCCCTTTTCATCCCTCCTCTCCCCCTTCCCCCTTCCCCTTCCCCCCTTTCATCCCTCTCAACTCCTGGTCCCTTTGTTTCCCTCCTCCCACTTTCGTTCCTTTATCATCACAATATTTATTCTATTTTTCTTCTTATTATTATTTTTCTGTCGTTTAATTTTAGGATATTGTTTTTTTGTTTTTGTTTTTGTTTTCTTTTGGGTAGCATATTTTTGTTATAGCATTATTTCACCTTTAATTAATTATCTCGTTCTTTTTCTATCTTATCCAGATTTCATTTCTACGATTTTTTCCCCATAATTCTTATCTTTTTCTCATGTCATTTCCTTCTTTCATTCTTCTCCTCTATTGTCTCTTCTTCCACTTCTTATTCTTCCCTATTCTCCCCTTCTTCATACTCCTACTTCTACGCTTACTCTTCCTCCACTTCACTTCTTATCCTCTTATCTCCCATTCCTTTGCCAATCCCTCCTAGCTTCTATATCTCATTTTCCCATTTCTTTCCCCATCCCTCTTCGCCTCTATATCCTCATTCTCTCACTCCTTTTCAATTTCCTTTTTGCTTCTTATCTTCATCATCCTAGTTTTTTTTCTCATCCCTTTTCCCTTCTTTATCCCCCTTTCTCCCACATCTTTCCCCGTCTCTCTTCCCTTCTTTATCCCCATCCCGCCACTTCTTTCATCTCTCATCTCTTCTTTATCCCCTATCCTCCCACTTTTTTCACCACCCCTCTCCCTTCTTTATCCCCCTTCCTCCCTCTTCTCTCCCCCCTCCCTCTTCCTTTCTTTATCCCCCTTCCTCCCTCTTCTTTCCCCCCTTCCTCTTCGCTCGTCCGCCCCTCCTCCCTTATCTCGCGAGGCATGTCGGCGGCCCCTTCGATAGAGGGGTTTGCTGCCGAGGCTTGCATGAGATATCAGACTCTGGCGCGAGGTATTGTTTGGAAACTTCCTGAGGAGATTACGTCGCCTCACGCCCTCATCCTTATTAGTGTCAAAGAGGGACACGTAGAGGAGGAAGGGAGGGAAGGAGAGGAGAGGAGGGAAGGGAGGGAGGGGAGGGAGGGGAGGGGAGGTAGGGGGGAGAGGGGAAGGAGGGAGGGGAGGGGAGGGGAGAGAGAAGAGGAGGGAGGAGGGGAGGGGAGAGTGAGGAGAGAGGAGAGGGGGGAAGGAGGGGAGGAAGGGAGAAAGGAAGGGGAGGGAGGGATAGAGGAGGGGATTCTAGGGAGGGAGGGAGGATGGGAGGTTAGGGAGGGGAGGGAGGGATGGAGGAGGGGATTTTAGGGATGGGGGGAAGGATGGGAGGTTAGGGAGGGAGGGAGTATGGAAGGGAGGGAGGAGGGAAAGTGGGAGAAAAAGTAGGAGGGAGGGAAGGGAGGGAGGGAGGGAGAAGAGAGAAGGAAAGAAAGAGAGAAAGAGAGAGAGGGAGAGAGGGGGAGAGAGGGGGAGAGAGAGAGAGAGAGAGAGAGAGAGAGAGAGAGAGAGAGAGAGAGAGAGAGAGAGAGACGAGAGAAAGAAAGAGTGAGTTATAAAAATTAATATCGTCTCAAAGGTGTTAGTACTATATATGTAACATTAATTTTCTCGAAACGATTATTGCATTTCTTTATCTTTTCTAACTATCTCTCTTTCATTTTGCTATCTGACGTGCCGATATAGAACCCAATGCAATTTGCCTGAAAACGACAGTAAATAGGCTAATATTGAGGGATTAAACAAGTAAACTAAACCGAGTACCATCTCCAGTGTCTATATAAAACGGAGATAACTGAGGTGAACACGCTGATAAGCAGAAAGATATACGTGAACGTATTATATATAGTTACGAAGATAATGCGATAATATCTTAGACAAGGGAAAGGGTATGATGTTAGAGAGAGAGAGAGAGAGAGAGAGAGAGAGAGAGAGAGAGAGAGAGAGAGAGAGAGAGAGAGAGAGAGAGAGAGAGAGAGGAGAGAGAGAGGGGGGGGGGGGGGGGGGGCAGTGAGAAGGGAACAGAGACAGATACACAAGCAGATAGTGTGAAAGATAGAGAGAGAGATAAAGACTAATACAAACAGAGAGATAGAGAGAGAGGGGGGGAGGAGATGATATCTAAAGAGAGAGAGAGAAAAAAAGAAATGAAATATAACCATTTAAAGTCCGTCACATTTTCCCTCCACATTTTTGGAAAGAGTTGTTTCCCCAAAGAGGTTCCAGAGAGCAGGTCAAAATCGGAACTCAAAAATCCCGCTATCGTGAAAGGCGATTAATATTTCAGCCGATCCGAGACACGAGCTTGATGAAATCAGTTCCCGCGAATATGCTCAGAGTTTACCAGAAGAGAAATT
>NC_051402.1:12529645-12537145 GCF_015228065.2 Penaeus monodon
ATTCATGAGGTCATTTTTATTTGCTCTTTTTTCCTTTATATTACACATCTTCCTTTTTTCCCTTTTCCGTTTTCATTCCTTCTCATTTTCCCTTTTCATCCTCCATCTCTTCTTTTCTTTCTTTTATGTTCATTTCTTGATTCTTCTCTTATCTTTTAATTATTGTATTATACCATTTCTGAATTCATGAGATTCTTTTGATTATCTCTTATTTTCCTTTTATTACACGTTTATTTTTTTTATTATTTTTTTCCGTTTTCGTTACCTTACTTTCTCATTTTCCTCCTCTTCGATCGGCCGGAGATAGAACTAGTTAGCTAAGTAGACGAGGATTGGAATAGCAAAAAGGATTAGACAATCTGATGACTGATTAGGACTCCGTAATACCATCGACTTCATCACAAATTCCTCGGGTGTTGGTCTGGAAGCTTCCTTTATCGGTCTTTCTGTCTTATTCCTCTGTCTCTGTGTCTGTCTCTGTCTCTGTCTCTGTCTCTTGTCTCTCTCTCTCTCTCAATCTCTCTCTCTCTCTCTCTCTCTCTCTCTCTCTCTCTCTCTCTCTCTCTCTCTCTCTCTCTCTCTCTCTCTCTCTTTCTTTTCTCTTTTCTCTTGATGAGTTGGGTATGGTAATTCGAGAAATTGGTTACAGTCACACACACACACACACACACACACACACACACACACACACACACACACACACACACACACACACACACACACACACACACACACACACATATATATATATATGCGTGTGTATGTGTGTGTGTGGGGGGGGGGGCGCGTGTGTGTCTATGTCTTTATTTACAGACTAAAACATTCATAAACTAAAAATCACCTGGCTGATATATGCCCTCAGTCATCACCAAAGATAAATCGAGTAATTCTATCTAGTATTAACGGGTCCCGAATAAATCGTTCTTCAAAAGAAATCATCGGCCGACGTGAAATATGAATCCGAGAAATGCGAGAAAATGGCTTCCAGATGTGCGAAATTGAACGGAAATGACCTTCGCCATTCGTATTTGCAAACGTTAATGAAGGATTTTGCGAGGTATTCCTTCTTAAAGGATATAATGGCCCAGTTAAATAGATAGTAGGTGATGGGGAGGGGGGAGGGGGTAAGGGGAGGGGGGAGAGGGGGTAAGGGGGACGGAAAGGGGTGAGAGAGAGAGAAAGAAAAGGGAAGATGAAGCCGGTAGGATGTGAGGAAGACAAGGAGAAAGGATGAGGAAAAGAAGGCGAGAGAAAGAGGAAAGAGGATGAAAAAAAGGAAGTCAAAACAAAAAGATATAATGAGAGAGAGAAGGAGAGAAAGAGAGAAAGAGAAATAGGGAGAGAGAGCTACCAAACAAAATGATAGCCAATCCAAAGAGGAGTAATCAAAAACAAACCCTCAGAAAACAGAAAGGGATGACGAAAAGGGGTAAGCAATCTTTCCGATATCATGTCTTCCTCCTTCGAAACAGAAAAGAAGGAAGCAAAGGAGAAAGGGATAACGAAGCGAAGCCCGGATTGGGAGCGAGTTAAGCCTCCAGCAATGCATTAGGAGACGGCAATATCTAACCATCAGCTGATAGTAAGGGTGACTCTTCAACCGCCGAAAGATTGTGCTCGTGCGAAGCTCTCTGCCAGACAGCGCCATGATATCGCTCTCTTCCCTCTCCCCCTCTCCTTCTTTAACCTATCTTCTTCTCTCTCTTCTTGCCTCCCTCTTTTGAACCTGACTCCTCCCCTTCCCCTCTCTCCCCGCCTTTTTTTTCAATATTTCTTTTTCCTTCCAACTCCTTCCTCCGTCTTCACTTTATTTTTTTCCTTCCTCCCTTCCCGGCTGCCTCGTTTCAACTTCTATTCTCTCCTCTCCTCTTCTCTTCTCCCTCTCCCCCTTCCCATTTTTCAACATCTCCCTTATCTTGAAATTTCTATGTTCCCTTCTTTCTCTCTTTCCCCCCACCCTTCGTCTCCCCTCCCCCATTTCAATACTTTTTTTTCTCTCCTTCCTTTCTCATCCCCCTCTTTTCAACCTTTCTTCCCTCTTTTCTCTCCTTTCTCCGGCATTTCACCTATTCTTCTTCTCTCCTTATTCACCCTCCCTTTCTTCGTTTTTTCATCTTCTATTCTGAACTAAGCCTGCTTTTTTTCTTTCCAGTGTTACTGTTCAATCTCTGTATAAGCATTAGTCCTTATCTGTACTTGACGAAAGGATTATATATCTTATATCGCTGTACCTTTTAATGTCTTTGTATATTCTCATCTAGAGGGTGCGTCAGTGACTGTGTTGGTATCTGCTTTTGATGGAAGCAATAAACCAATAAGATTATACAAGTCCTTGCAATGATTAACGCACTTTTCAAATTTACCAGCTCTGCAGCCAACGGTTTAAGTCAGCTGACTATTTCATATTGCTGAAAAATTGATAGACAGTGGATATGTATATAACTGACCTATTTTAAGTGAAAAATCCTTCCAAAGCTACATTGACAGTTTTCGGAATCATGTCCATCTAAAATGCCTATTCAGGATAGGAAACTTTCCATAGGTGAAACATTTTTCCTTTTCCATGAGCTAAAGTGTGTGTGAGAGAAAGAGAGAGAGACGGAGAGAGAGAAAAAGAGAAAGAGAAAGAGAGAGACACAGACAGAGACAGAGACAGAAAGAGAGACAGAGAAAAAGAGAGAGAACGACTTAGAGAATCAGGAATGCAGATGGAAACTACAGAAAAAGGAAAGGGTGAGGGTGGAGGACGGAGGAATGTGTAGGGGGGGGGGGAGAGAGGATAGGTGCGCACTCTCAGGATCTGGCATTACCGCCTGTGTATGGAATGTCTTGAACCATCGCAGTTTTAGGAGACTGTTTACATACATTTCTGTTCTATACCTCTCCTTGAACCCCCCCCCCCCCCTTCCCCTTCCCCCCTAACAAAAATACAACCACATTCACTTTTTTTCCCCTCCTTTTCGCATCTACATTTCACGCTCTTCCACTCACCATCTCTTTTTCTTCTGATCATGAAAATTTTCTCTTCTCATTCGTGCGTCATGTTCCCCATTCGCTTTCTCTGCTAATCACTTAATCAGTCCTTTTATGGCTCATATATCTGTCTCTCTGTCATTATATCAATATTTCAATACGGAAAGGCTATTAAAAACATATGAGCTTTCGTTTCGCTCTAGTTATAAAATCATCAGTGTTTCATTTGGTAGGGATAGATAGATAGATATTTAGACACACAGACAGACAGATAGATAGTTAAAATATACAGATAGATATCTAAATAGATATATATGTATAGAGAGATTGACTGATTGATAGACAGAGATAGAGATAGATACAGATGGATAGACAGAGATAGAGATAGATACAGATGGATAGACAAGTATTTTAAGATTTTTTTGTGAAATATAAGAGTACATTAGAAGAGTTCGAAACGTAGCGCTTGATAAACATACAAAGTACAACACCAAAAGAAACAGAACAGAAGCAAATCTTCCCGTTTTACCAATTCTCCCTAATCTTTGGGTGCTCTTGCCCTTCCTTCCCCCTCCTGACTCCCCCTTTTATGCCCTTATTAAGTCTGCAACACCCCTTGCCCTCTCGCTCCCTTCCCCTCCCTCCTCCCAACCGGTTACCTAACCCCGTGACCCCTTCTCAATTCTCCCCATGCCTCGCGTTTCCCATTTTAGCAACCCCTTTCGTGTCTTCAGCCTTATATCGTCTTTCCTAAGGTTGGTTTTACACTTTTACATGTTTCGGTCTTCGATTCTTCTCATTTCTCTTCTCTCTTTTCTAGGTCTAAGTTTGAATTTCTGGAAGATCGGGGGGAGGGGGGGTCAGTTCCTGAATTTTGTGATTTATGCTCTTTTCTTTTTGTCAAAAAAAAGAGAGAAAAAAAGAAAAAAATCTATCGTACCTCCTTGGCTTCCAAAACACGGTATTTATCAATGTCCATAGATAAGCACAAAACACCAAAAACCGCAGAAGCGAATTTCATCAATATGAAGATCAACCAAAGATGAAAAATAAAAAGAAATACAAGAGAATAAAACCGGAATAAAAGATACAGCAAGATTAGGAGTCGCTGTCACTCAAACGAGCAATTTATATGCTTAGCTCGTTAATTAACCATGATAAGAGCTCGATGCAAACCCTATGCGAGCGGGAGTGTTAAGACACGGGAGGGTTAATTAATTACCCAGCCCCTGAAAGCGCAACTGAACAACTAGCAGGGGATGATTTACATGCACAGCTGCACGGCCTAGCAACCAAAGCTCTTGATTTTCTTTTATATATATATATGTGTGTGTGTGTGTGTGTGTGTGTGTGTGTGTGTGTGTGTGTGTGTGTGTGTGTGTGTGTGTGTGTGTGTGTGTGTGTGTGTGTGTGCGCGCACGCGCGTGTGTGTGTAGCAGTTAAAGACATTCAATTACACATCCCGTACCCGAATGTCTGACTGTGCGTTGCGCTTTTTTCCATAGTCTGAGCGCAGTCGTAAGGCGTGTTAGAGCAGTTGTTATCACCTGTGCATTTCACACGGACTCTCGAGCTGTTGGATCATGAATTGCATGGGTCCCTCGCATTGGAAACGGGCAGGTGCAATCAGCCTCCTCCTTAACATTGTTTCTTTTTTCGGTCAGATTACCCTTTTTATGCTTCATCGCTCTGTCTCTCTGTCTGCCTGTCTGTCTCTGTCTGTATATATCTATATATATGTGAGTGCTGAAATAGACAGATAAATAGATAAATAGCAAAAGAAGTAGACAGGTAGATAGATAGATAAATAAATAAAGTGACAGATACGTATATAGTTAGATAGAAGGGTAAATATATATTTTAGATATAGATATACTTCTTATTTCTATCTCATATGTTTTCTTATTCAAGAAACGTTATTACGTGTGTAGAGATATCTGTGTTGCAATATGCTGAAAATCTTTATTACTTAACCATTGCAGAATTCATTTACAGACCCTTTAACTTAAAATGAAAGTAATACCTCAGATTCAGAATCACTGAATCGATGGATAGCTATGATATCCCTTTTGCAATAATTAATGGATATAAATGGATGTAGCACTAAGTCTGGAATATCCATATCGAATGGCTTTAAACTCAAAATCACAAAGATAATAATTCACATTATCGAGGGATTGCTTTATAATTTGAAATTTATGCTAACCATTATGGCTATTACCTTTATTGGGGAATATACATCAACTCTGAATGGGAGGATATAACATTTCCCATGTTTAATATTACCATTCATAAAAAGTTGTAAAAACCTACGCTCGCAACTACCCGCATTTCAATTACTTTTTGGCCTCATTTCTGCAAATATATTTATACATACGTATCATTCAGTGCTATTGGCCATAAATAACGTTGATATTAATACTCTGCCTGAATATTTGTTGATATCATTAAATAATGGGCATCATACTAATGAATCAGAAAAAAGGCTTTATAATCAAATATCTGTCATAGTGATAGTAAAATTAGAATTGGTAATAACATTACCTTACATTAATAGGAATAGTAATAATAATAGTAGCAGCAAAAACAGTAGTAGTAGCAGAAGTAGTAGTAGTACTAGTATTAGTAATAGTAGTAGTAGTAATAGTAGTAGTAGTAATAGTAGTAGTAGTAGTAGTAGTAATAGTAGTAGTAGTAGTAGTAGTAGTAATAGTAATAGTAATGATAGCAGCAATAATTGTAATAGCAGCAGCAGTAGTAGTAATAATAGTAACAGTAATAGTGGCAGTAATAGTAGTATTAACAATAGGTACTAGAGCTAGCCGTCATCGAACAAATAATGGTAACGGTAGCAAAAATGGTGGGGAAGTATTACACAATGTACACAAAGACCCGATGGCATGCACCAAAATACATAAATCATGTAACTATTCGGTCGCATTTGAAATTAGAAAAAAAAATCACTACATCATTCCCTCCTTTCATTTTGGAATTTAAAAAAAATGTCGACAATTCATCAAAGTATCCAAAATGATTTGAAATAAAATCATATTCTTTACTAAGTACAACAAAAACAGACAGTGAATATATGTGTAGAAAGATGATAAATGGAAAAAGAGCAGATATAAAGATAGATAAAATCTAAAAAATACGCCTCCATTTAATATAAAATAACAGATGCAGGTCATTCCACAAAACATTTGCAAAAGATAGATTCGAATAAAATTTATGAAATCCCTGCACCCCGAATCCTACCCATGCATCAGAAAATAACTAAACAACAGTTTGATCAATCAATAAGTGAATTTATAAGAAAATTATTCATAGCCACATTACAAAAAAAAGTTGGAAAATCCCTAGTTCTGCCCTGCCGCACGCCCCTCCCCCTTCCACCTTGTACCCCCTTCGATACCCACAATCCTTTCCGCGGCGTCTTTCCCACCGTGAGAATGGAGATGTGCGGGTGATATTCAAACAGTGAATATTGGAGAGTAAATCCTTGAGATTCTGCGGACTTTAGGATCGATTTTGGGAAAGTTTATTGTCTTTTTATTCATCCGTGTGGATATTTTTACCCTTATATCACTTTTCTTTTCTCTTTTTTTCTGTTTGGGAGCTAGCTTATAAGGTTAGGGTTTTCATTATCCCCCCCCTTTTCTAACGAAAACTATTGTAAAGCATCTGATCTGTTTCGCAGAATAACAATTTCTATCAAAGTCAAATCATGGTATTTATCTCCCCGTGAATGCGTGAATATAAAAAAAAACTAAAATTTTCCCATATCCTCGAGATCTGGAACTGAATAACACTAGTTCAAAGAGAAATATGACGCAGTTATAAAACAAAAGCCGGAATGTTCACAGAAAATGCTGAGCAATGTGGAAGCTGAAATGGCCAAAAATGACTAAATACTTTTTGCACTGTAGAGAAGGAGGAGAAAGGAAAAGAGTGGCGAGAATAGGAAAGCTGCAAGAGGTCGAAGGCGGAAATAAAACGAGAAAGGGTGAAAGAGAGAAAGGAAAGAAAGAAGGGTTGTAACCGGGAAGCGGAATAGAACAGAAAGGCTTCTGGTGCTTGAAAACCAAAGAGGAGAAAAGAAGAGGTGAAAAAAAAATGAGGACAGAAGTTTGCCACATGCTAGAAAACCTGTAAGTTAGGAAGCTTCATCCTCTTTCGTATTGCAAAGAGAGCGAACGTTCTAGTCGAACTGACTTATTCCATGGATTACAACCGTACATGAAATACAACCGTTACCTGAATATTCGCTCATCACCGGATTCCAAGGGCCGTTGCGAGGCGAGACGAATGTGCTGCACGGTGCACACGGTCTAAAGCAAAGCTAAAGAAAGTCTAATGTCGATCCTTCACTACTATAGCAGCACGACTCCGGAACTTGAAGCTTAACATACTTACCAGATTGGGTCACATAAGATCCTCGCTCATTAGACCGTGGACTCCCCTCGTTCCCTGCGTATTTACACAACGACGCTAGTGTACTTATGCAGCAAAATCCGGAACCGAGATCAG
>NC_051402.1:12547145-12549645 GCF_015228065.2 Penaeus monodon
TCTCCTTCTCCGTCTATCGCGCCATATTGTAAAATGAACTACTAGTCTCTGTAGCCGAATGCTATTCTTAGTCACACAATGCAAAATCATGCAAAGTGGGCCTGATGGGAGTTGCGATGACTGTGATTGACTGGTTCTCTCATTTCTACCTTAATGATAGGTTGTGCCACTCTCTAAGATCAGCTACCGTTATATTTCCTATTTTAAGCTGGCAATGAATATGTAAAATAGAGTGACGCGAGTGAGAATGAAGTTTCAAAAACTGCGTGGTTTGGATACACAAAGAATGCTAATTTTGTGTCTCTCATACACGCACACGTACAAGATTAACGCACAAGGCCCATCGACTTTATATATTTTACCTGACCAGTTTCCACGCATATTCTATATTCTCAATTCTCCTTCTACCATACCCCTATTAATGATCTTCCTGTCCGTCCTCTCCACCTCTTTCTCCCTCCATTCCTCGTCTTCCTGTTTGTCCTCTTCACCTCCCTTACCCGCCTATTATTCTTGCTCTTCCTCCCCACCTCCTTCACCCCCATTCCTATTCTCCCTGCCCGATCTCTCCACCTCCCTCACCCCCTATTCCTCCTCTTCCTGCCCGTCCTCCCTCCTCCCTCACCCCCCATCACACATTCGACCCCATGATGCACTGGGAAGATTGTGTGGCACCACCATTAGGGCTGCTCAAATGACCCCTCTTCCCGCTGATGTGGCCCTGAAATCAACGTTTGGGGAGAGGGAACGTCCGAGCGGAGATTCTGCCGCTCGGAAGATGCTGTGTGATGCTGCTTTTCCCCTCGAGATAAATCTCCAGACGCTTAAGACCCCCGCGATATCGCATCTGCGGTTCCCCTCCCCGTTCCCTCTCGACGTCGTTCGGGAAGGGGGGAAATAATCACCCTTAGCGCCGGGTGTCCGAGAGGCTATTATCCTCCGCGTTCGAGCCCTGTCCCTCACCCCCTCCTCCCCTCCACCCCGGGCCCTTCCAAGGTGCAACGGCCAGTTTCATCTCGAGGCGGAGGCGCCGAGATGCTGTATCTGTCAATAATAAGAAGTAGATGGAGGATAAGCCCGTGTGGCTGAGGCGAACAGCTGAGCTATAAACAATGTGATTTAGCCCGAGTAATGGCGCCCTTGTGTAGATCCTTTGTTGTTGCAGGAGACCGTCTTGCAAGGAGGAAGTGTCGGGAGGGCGTGTGCTTGGCCATTATCTCATCCGTCTACTTTTTTCTACTTAGTGGAAGATCACACTTGCTAAGCCGAGGATGACAATTACCTGTTTAATGAGGCACTTTAACCAAAACAGGGGATTTCGACAGCTAGAATGAGGAGAACAATTTCTAAGCTGGATATCTCGTACTAAGTTGGGGTTCAAGTTTGTACTAAGTTTGGATCATCATCTTATATAATCTTATTCAGCAGCTTAAGTATAATTTTAGATATTTAGATGAACGGATCTATTCAGGTCAAGATAAATTTTCCCCTTAATTACAAAACAAAATGACCGATGTAACCAGTTGGGTGAACTCTCATTTACTAAAATGGGGTAGAACGAGCGTAGGACGGGGCAGGGGGCGCGCTGGGCGCGGGCAGGGGGATGGGTTGGGGGTGGACAGGGTTATAGCAGGGGACGGGTTTGGGGCGGGTAGGGGGTAAGCAGGGGCGGGTAGGGGGTAAGCAGGGGCGGGTAGGGGGTAAGCAGGGGCGGGTAGGGGGCAAGCAGGGGCGGTCTGGGGTCAGGCCGAAAATAGATTAGGGGCGGGCTGGGGGAGGTCAGGGGACGGGTTATGGGCGGGTAAGGGGCGGGTAGGGGGCTGGAAGGGGGCGGGAACTGAGCAGAGAGGAGAAAAGCAGGGGGAGGAGCGAGGTTGTGAAAAGGTCACTATGGCTTGTTTCATTCACATGGGTCTGTATTGTCGAATTCTCTTTCTCCTTAACGACAAAAGTTCCCTGCTTGCTGATATCGTAAATGCAAGCAATCCATTCTGATAAAAGCAATCTCCCCTCATCCCCACTGCACACGATCCCCCCCCTTCCCCCCCTCCCTCATCGGCGTCTTTCTCCATTAAACCGATACATGCCCATCAAGACAAGTTTGTGTCTCCGTTCAGTCATATAATCATGCCGAGGCTATTAAATTTATAACCCTGTCTTCAGATCTGATGGTTCGCCTTTGTGTCTTCGTTATTAGTGTTTTTGCTTTCTGCTGGGCGTGTGTAGGTACTTGTTTTGTATGTGTGTGTTGTGTTTGTGTGTGTGTTTGTGGTTGTGTGTGTTTGTGGTTGTGTGTGCGTGTGCGTTTGCGTGTGCGTTTGCGTTTGTGTTTGCGTGTGCGTGTGCGTGTGTGTTTGTGTTTGTGTTTGCGTTTGTGCATGTGTGTATATGTGCGCGTGTGTGCATGTGTTATTTCTTTCTTTCTCTTATTCTTTCTCTCTCGCTTCTATCTTTCTCTCCTCCTATCTTTCTTATACCCCAAAGTGCACACAGTTCCAAA
>NC_051402.1:12572620-12577620 GCF_015228065.2 Penaeus monodon
GGTTGTGGTGATGCAGAGGATCATAACGCGGTGAGAGCGAATTGATGGCAACATTACCATGATTACAGGTCAGCTTCAGGGACTCTCCACGTCCTCAGATCCTATAATGGCGTGCTTAAAGCGGCCATAAGATGTACTCTCCCTCCTTAGCTTCGAGCTTTTAATATTATAATCGTTAAGGGAAAACGATATATGATACTTTTTTTCGGAAAATTCTATTTTTGGACTTACTTTCGAGGTACTTTTATGTATTGATTCGTTTAATGATTAAACATGTGTATGTTAAATAATAAGTAAAGTAAAACAAAAGCAGGTGTAAATGTTATAATGATTAGATTATACATTATCATCATCATCATCATCATCATCGTTATTGCCATCGTCATCATCATCATCACCATAATCATCATAATCCATAATCCTTACAATTATTAATAATCATCATCAATATCATCATCATCATCATCAATGTTACTAAAATCATTGCGATTATCATCCTAAAAGTTCCCAACCTTGCTGTTTCTGCTAACCCCAGACACCGGTTCAAGCCGATTTCATATTCCCCGGGTTTATTTTTCTTTGAAAGAGCGCCAGACCCACAGAGTATACTGCGGCAGGCACTCTCGTACGTCATAGGCTGCATTATGAAGCTGAATGAAACAGTCAATAAAACAATAATAATGAGTTAGAAAAGAAAAACGAACAAACGGCCTCGGCTCCGACCGCCAAGTGTATCCCGTCCATGTGTAGCTAGACAAGTGTCTTCCGACTCCCACTTCCGCTACTGAACGCCACCGTGCTACTCACATTCGACACGACGGACCGTTTGCATTATCCATAATTTGTGATTGATTTTTTTTTTTTTTTTTTTTTTTTTTTTTTTTTTTTTTTTTTAGGGGTTGGGGCCAAAATTCTTAAAAAATATATAGGTCAGGGATTGAGGCGATGTGAGAGTCCGGCGGGAAGGTAAATTATCGTACCTTTGCCAAAGTCGATGTAATTTAGCATTATCTCTTTCATCACTATCATATTCTCAATGCTTTAAAAGACTGATCCAGTGCAGTCTAAATATTATACACATAAATTACTTCAAAAACTCACCGTCCTATGTATCTATAAAGTTACACATATGCCCTAGCTATCCCTAAAGACACAAAAGACTGAACATCCTAAACTTCAAAACCATTATACCTTCAGTACCGATCCAACAAAGATTTTTGATGAAGGCGGAGAGCATTCATGCGCACTATTTCAGGGTTTAGATAAAGTCTGCCGTACTTGATCGCTGGCAGCTGCACAAATTTCGTGCATTTGCGAATGGTAAAGTAAAGCTACGGTCGAAGAAACACGCGATTTACATTCTAAAACGCACAAAAACAAATCTAGTGTTACTTCAACCGTGGATCTGCTCCACCATTTTCACTTTTTCAGAAAACATTGCACTAGCACAACATATAAACTCAAAATAGATTATCATTCTCTTCCCCCTGTCTGTAGATTTTTTTTTTTCTTATTTCAATATTACAGAAGTAAAGTGTATGACGTTGTTTTTATGCTTTTAGTATGCATGGGTTACTTTCATGTTAAGAACTGCAATTATTTCAGCTTATGTTAAATGTGCAGTGGTATATAGTCTTGTATATACTGTGCGTATATATCTGTCATCAGTTTCTCTTTCACTTTGTGTGTGTGCGTGTTTGTTTACACACAAACACACACTCACACATATATACCTGTGCGTGTGTGTGTGTGTGTGTGTGTGTGTGTGTGTGTGTGTGTGTGTGTGTGTGTGTGTGTGTGTGTGTGTGTGTGTGTGTGTGTGTGTGTGTGTGTGGTCTGTGTGTGCGCATGTGTTTTATAAAGGATACATTGGACATGAAAAAGAAAAACAATAAAATAAAAACGTTGATAATCTTATCTTAAAATCAATTCTACTCTAATGCTGAATATGGAAGTTCGCAAATAAAATATTATTTTCTAAAAACCCTACCCCTGAATAACTACTCTTATTATCAATAACAATACTGACTCACTTCAGTTATTAGAAGATGTATAGAATAGATAAGAGCTTAAGAAGAAAGAACGTAAGAGTGAGATAAACCATACATGTATCTTGGGTTATTCGAGTGACTTTAAGGTTCAACATTATTGGCTAGCTACCCGTTTCAGGTCTCTTAGCTGACCCCACTTTTTGGGCCATTGACCTATGCCCTACTACCCTGAAAACAGATTTCCTCATGTCTGATTTCTGTATAGTTGAACGTAGAGATGCGTAAAGCGATCTTTGTTATTTAAATTATGAGTGATCCATACAACACACTTCTCCCGCCCTCTAAATATTGCAATACGAACGATGCATTTTCAGAAGTCTGCAACGAGCACCAGGGACCCAGGCGAAAACAAAGCATCTAATTTGAGTGCAGCCCCGTAGCCCGTGTGTAACTTATGAATATCACAAGGTGAGACCTCGGACGTGAGCTGAGATTATATGCTCACGTATGCAAATATCCGGGCGAATGGCGGAGCTGAAATATATTTTTATCATCGCGGGATGCCACGGCGGCCCATCCAGAAAGACAGACAGGCTACGAATAGAGACGATTCTCGGCGTCTTCGAAAGCAATAGATGAAAATTGTAAGAACATCAAACAGCAGGGGAGCTACTTCCAAACCAAACTAGCAGTGGAGCACGAACTTTTCAAAAGATGAAATTAGTCACTCTGTAGATTAGAGTAAAA
The DNA here is from genome assembly GCF_015228065.2 of Penaeus monodon. NCBI lineage: Eukaryota > Metazoa > Arthropoda > Malacostraca > Decapoda > Penaeidae > Penaeus > Penaeus monodon. The sequence continues at coordinate 12,575,359 of NC_051402.1, forward strand.
AGGAAAAAAAAGTTAAAATCGATAGAGCCTTTCCTGTGTAACTTGCAAAAAATTAGCCACAAGTGTAGTGCACGAAAACTGCTGGAATCTTATAAATATCCTTCTTTATATGAATATATATATATATATATATATATATATATATATATATATATATATATATATATATATACATATGTAGTTGTGTGTGGGGTGTGTGTGTTGTTTTGTGTGTGTGTGTGTTTTTTTGTGGTTGTGTGTGTTTGTGTTGTTTGTTGTGTGTGTGTGTGTGTGTGTGTGTGTGGTGTTGTGTGTGTGTGTGTGTGTGTGTGTGTGTGTGTGTGTGTGTGTGTGTGTGTGTGTGTGTGTGTGTGTGTGTGTGTGTGTGTGTGTGTGTGTGTGTGTGTGTGTGTGCGTGTGTGTGTGTGTGTGTGTGTGTGTGTGTGTGTGTGCGCGCGCGCGTCTATGTTGTAAATTGCCCTCATCATATGCTGTTTTCCCGCTCTGTCTCCTTCAAATTTTCTTCATATTAGTCTAGTATCTTCCATAATATAAAGAAAAATGGAATAGACAAAGTGGGAAAAACAGCAGATAGAAGCAACAGAGAAACATAAACACAGAGAGCCTTGGCCATCAAAAATACACAGGAGAACATACCTGCTCCCGTTCATCTAACTTAGACACTCCAAATATTGAAAAGCCTTTACATGCATCCTTCGCGGCGTCTTTCACTTCCTGGGACCGCAAAAGCCGGCACATCGAGGGCCATTGATCGCTTGAGCAAATATTGGGATGAAGAAGGGCGGCACACCAATACGGCAAGGCAAGGCTCGGTACAAACTTCCTCGACTTACAAGGAAAGGAGGAAAAGTAAAGGAAGGAGAGAGAGAGAGAGATAAACAGAAGATAATACAAACAAACACAGAATCGGAAGAAATTTCAGTACAACAATATTATAATAATAATGATAATGATAATGATAATGATAATGATAATAAAAATAATAGTAATGATGATAATGATATTGTTGATAATAATAATAATAATGATGATAATAATAATAACAATAATAATAATAATAATAATAACAATAATAATAACAATAACAATAACAATAACAATAACAATAACAATAACAATAACAATAATAATAACAATAATAATAATAATAATTATTACTATTATTATCATTATTATTATTATTATTATTATTGTTATTATTATTATTATGATACGTGAAAGAGAAAGAATATTCAGTAAAAGATGAAATTCATCCTGATGATCGAAAAAAATAAACGTCATACAACAGACTGCACAAATAACCATAACACAAGAACACCCTTCTCAGTCAAGAACAAAAATAATCTTAGCTCTTCATTCTTATGTGATCCACGTTCTAAGACGGCGTCTGTGTTATTGGCTCCTTCTTGAAAGGTGGGAAATGGATGGAGTGTGGTAGGGGGAGGAGGGGAGGAGTGATTGGTTGGAGGGATGGGGTAGGGGTGACGGGAGACTGATACGCAGCTCCGATTTCTGGCAGCTCCCAGACACCAGTGACGAGATGATCAACGGGACACAGCTAAATAACTCTACGGATATTTTTTTCCGTGTTTAACTATCTCGACCAAGGTATTATGTTGTTCTGTTTTGTTTCTTTTTATTACCCTTGCTTCGCCAGGTTATTCCCTATTTGTTTAGATTATTTACTTAGAAGACGTTAACGGCTCCATTCGCATTATTTTTGTATTATATAGTTCCTTTAAGCGAAGAAAAGATATTACAACCATAAAGTAAATATCTAGTCCATGCATGAAATGTCAAAATTCCTCAAAATACCAAATTACTTTTAAAGTCTCCTTAACTCAGAAAAAAGGCTCCCTCAAAAAAAGTGGAAAAAAAGCTTTTTGAATCCAATGACTTTGGACAGGCTTGCCCAAGTGATACGGAAATTTCTCCCGAGCAGTTTGCGAGGGTTCTTTTGTGAGCTCTTGGCATACTAACCACAAACGCATTTGCAGAAACCTTTGTCTGGAATCATCTGAGCTAAAATGCTGGAAGTGTTTTCTGCTAACAAACAATGTACGTCCGATCGACTATAACGAAGGAAAACAGGAAAATCTCGGCAGCGAAAAGGTTTGAATGGTTGATTTGCATATGAATCAAGTCAGGGGAACCTGCTGAAAGTAAACGGGGAAAATTTAGATGAGATTCTGTAGACGGATCGAACACTTTCGTTCTATAGAATTCAGAGCGAAATAAATGGCCAAATCACCATAATAAAAC
>NC_051402.1:12597620-12610120 GCF_015228065.2 Penaeus monodon
AGACTGTAAACGTTAAGTGCGGTAAGATGGTAACAAATAAAACAGTTGTGATGATAATCATGATGGTGATGGGGTTTGTGATGAAGATGGTGAAGGTGATGATGGTGAAGGTGGTGGTGGTGGTGATGGTGATGATGATGGTGAAGGTGGTGGTGGTGGTGGTGGTGGTGATAGTGGTAGTGGTGGTGGTGGTGATGGTGGTGATGGTGGTAGTGGTGGTAGTGGTGATGGTGGTGGTGGTGATGATGATGATGATAAATGTTATTTGCAATAACAATAGTAATAAAGATAATGAAAAATATAGGTATAATAATGGCACTAATCATCAATATGATCAATATCAATAATTCCATTAATAGTGATAATGATAATAATGGCAATGATGATCATAGTAGTAATGAAGATACTAATGAAAAAGAACGCATTATTTTGATATTATGTTTGATGACAATGTGTAGTTATCATTGAGATTTAGATGAATGTTAAAAAAAAAGGTTCACATTAGAATTACACTTTTCTACGATGAAATAACCTTTATTCCAACGCGCCAGAACGTTAATAAGGATATTTTTACTGTAAGCAGTTTTCGAAAATGTGCTTCATAAGAGGATAAAGATAGTTACATGTAATAAAGAATATGGAATTTTATAGTGTATAAAATGACACTTAATATTGAATGCCTCCTACAGTGCTTACGCAGGTAACCCGTCGTAAATATTCATACGACCATTTCCTGTGCCGGGAGTAGGGGGTGAATGATGTAAAACACTTGGTGTAAGTGTGTCAAAGTGAAAGTACATATTCCTCTCTTTCTCGATTCTTTTTGTACTTCATACACAAATCAAAACGCAAGCACACACACAACATGTACACTTACTGATGTGAAGACAAATATGCCTAAACACACATACTCATGTGCACACAAGTACATACCTCCCCGACTCTCATTCATTCATTCATTCATTCACTCATTCATTCATTCATTCATTCATTCAGTCAGTCAGTCAGTCACTCAGTTAGTCACTCAGTAACTCAGTAACTCAGTCACTCAATCACTTAGTCCTCTCTCACTCACTCACTCATTCGTTCGTTCGCTCGTTCATCCTCTCTCCGTCTGCAAGTCTATTTGCCTAGGTGCTGATAGAATCCAAGCTCAAATGTAGAAATCTCATTAGGTTTAATATGTACAGCCTATTTGTTCCTATTCCCTTTTTATATTCATTTTCCAAGATTGATCTCTTAATTATTTATATATGTAATGCTGAAATATTTCATTATACCATCTGATTATCCTGATATTTGGTTATTCATCTCTCAACTCTGTTTATATCTTGACACAAGTCTAAACACGCCCTAAACCCATGCTATTAAATGTGTATGTACTTTCCGCGTACTCCCCTTCGTTTTACTCCTATATTCACCCTCACGTGTATACGAAGACCGGCCATGGATGACTACACACACACCCATTACACGCAAGTAATTGGTAATCCAGTTTATAGCTGCATCGACGGGCACTGTGACACTTGACACACGCCGGCTGCCTCCTCTTCCCTCTTCCTTCTTCCTCTCCCTCTGTCTTCCATTTCTCCATTTTACTTTTCTGCCTCTGCCTCTGTCTCTGTTTCTATCTGTCTGTCCGTCTCACTCACTCACTCACTCACTCACTCACTCACTCACTCACTCACTCACTCACTCACTCACTCACTCACTCACTCACTCACTCACTCACTCACTCACTCTCTCTCTCTTTCCCTATTAGGCCGTGTTAACAGCTCCGTCACGGGTACTAGACGGGGCAGACTCAACTGATGGCTGTTGCTGACTGTGAATAAGCTCTCAGATCGGTCGGTCGGTCGGTCGTGTCGGTCTCTCTCTCTCTCTCTCTCTCTCTCTCTCTCTCTCTCTCTCTCTCTCTCTCTCTCTCTCTCTCTCTCTCTCGCTCTCGCTCTCGCTCTCGCTCTCGCTCTCGCTCTCGCTCTCGCTCTCGCTCTTTCTCTCTCTCTATTCCACTACTTACTTTTTTTTTTTTTTTGTCTGACTACTCTCTCTATTTCTTTCTCTCTTTCCTCTTTCTATCTACTTACCTAGCTGTCTAGGTCTCTCTCTCTCTCTCTCTCTCTCTCTCTCTCTCTCTCTCTCTCTCTCTCTCTCTCTCTCTCTCTCTCTCTCTCTCTCTCTCTCTCTCGCTCTCGCTCTCGCTCTTTCTCTCTCTCTCTTCCACTACTTACTTTTTTTTTTTTTTGTCTGACTACTCTCTCTATTTCTTTCTCTCTTTCCTCTTTCTATCTACTTACCTAGCTGTCTAGGTCTCTCTCTCTCTCTCTCTCTCTCTCTCTCTCTCTCTCTCTCTCTCTCTCTCTCTCTCTCTCTCTCTCTCTTCTAGTCATGTCGCGCCAGTTCTAATAGTCTCTGCATTTTATTGTGTATGTTTCTTGACTTTTATTGCCTTCGTGCATTTGCATCCCATACTCTTCATGTATATACCCTGGTATATATCAATTCAAAAGAGCTGAGACTTCTGAGCAAGAGTTTCCCAACATGAAATCACTCGAAAGGTAATACATTCATTGCTATATATATGTTTCACTTTAACTATCATGTAAGACATTGGAAACCAGTAAACCACGCAGTTTTAGTGCCATATCTCTGGCATTAGGATATTGGAAAGACACAAATAACGACTGAAGTGAAACAGCTTAGTTTCTCCCTTATATTCGCCATTCAGTAGTTTCAATGGACAAAGAGCCTTTCACTAGATCAGAGTTCACAAGCCACTCACGCCCCTGTGTCTAGTTTCTGTGAAGCACGCAGGGAGAGTCGCTGGACAGGTCGAGAGTTCCTGGTCACTTCGAAGCAGTCGCATGCAAAGCAATGAGGACTTGCTACAAAATATTAAGTTTGAACTAGTTGGGCAACCAATCTATTCCATACGCGAGTATTTTCAGGTATGTGTATGATGTCATACATGAATGCCCTCTATTAATGACATAACAGAAATCCAAACCATAAAAATCTTTGGATAAGGACCCATATCATGCACTGAATAATTTGTTCTGAGTCATTTGAATCTATTCTCTCTAGGACTTCCAACGTATTCCAAAAATAACTGTGGAGCCTCTTGAACTGTTGGAGAGATTACGGATTCCTAGTGCATACTGCATTCCCTGTCCTTTCTTTGCAACCCTTTCAACTTTGCTATGAGTAATCAACCTATGCAACAAGTGGTCAACTGCAATGGTGGCCTGTAATCGCAGTTGCTCGCCACCACCTCTGTACAATCTGCACAATCACGTTCCTGCAAGCGCAGGCCACATAGAACTGAAATTTAGGATGCCTTGCATTGCATCCAGATCGACCGCAATGCACGTGACTCTTGCTGTTTCTTTTTCTTCACGTTGGAGAATACAAGATGAATTGAATTATATAATTCATGTAGTTATGATAAATTTCTGTAATAAAACTTGAGATCTGATATCCAGTGGGGGCATTTACATGCTTATCAAGATTTTCATGCTAACACATTACTCCACATTCCACTTAACAGTTCAAAAGTTGAACAAGATCTGTTCACGATCCACTGATTAAAGTAACTACACAAGATTTTTCTATCTGTTCTAATGATGAAACTGGAATACCTAATCCCATTATGTACGTACCCTCCTTCTCCCTTTCAATTAATGTGTTAATCAGACTAAGGCGCTAGGGTATTTATCTACGCAGCTGAGCTCACTGATGCCTCGATACTAAGTATGTCGTCAGGTGTAATGTCTTCTTTTCCCCTCTCGTCCCTCTTCACATTTCCTTGTCTTTCTGTGTACCTATTTGTTGTTTGTTTGTTTGTTTATTTGTAAGTGTGATTATTCGTTAGTTTGTTTTCGTCTGTCTATTATTCTGTTCAGCATTTTTGTCTGTCAAAATCTCTTTGTTCTGAGAGATACATTTGGCTATACTTGTTTACGTGCCTGTATATTCAAACAACATACACAAAATATCCACATACATTTTTTTTTTATACATGCCTCTTTCCTTTCTTATTCCTCACTCCCTTCCTCTTCAGAATTGGCAAATAAATAAATAAATAAATAAAAGCACGAAAATAATAATAGTGAAAGGAAAGACAGAAAATATAGAAAAGAAAGGGAAAAAAATATAAATGCATAATAATGATGATGCTGTTAACAAACAGTGATGATAATAATAATAGTAATAATAATAATACTAAATGCAGCACGCAAACGAAACCCCAAGCAAAGAAGCCTCAAGATGCAAATAAGACAGCGACGACGAGAACGTGGTTAAGGGGACACCATTTACATTCCAGAGGTTCCTCACTTAAGCACGCAGATACTCGGCTTGGGGAAGGAAATGCTGATGAAGTCTTGGAGGAGAGAGGAGGAGCAGGAGGAGGAGGAGGAGGAGCAGGGGCGAAGGGCGGGCGCAGGGGCGTGGAGAGGCGAGGGAAAAGGGTTGGAGGGGAAGAGGGGCGTGTGGTAGAGGGAGGGAAGAGGGTTGGGGGAGAGGAGGGGGGGGTTGAGGAGCGAAGGGCGGACGCAGATGGAGGGGTGAGGGAAAAGGTTTGGTGGGGGAGTGAGGAGGAGAGGGGGTTAGATGGGTGAGGAAGGAAGAAAGGAAAGAGGGTAGTGTGAAGAAAGGCAGAAAAGAAGAGACAGTGGAGGTGGGAGTTACAATGCGTTTTTTGTGTAGTAAGGGAGGAGGAACAGGAGAAATAGCGAAAGAAATAAAGCAAGGAAGAGTTCTGTGGAGACGGAGACACCTAACATAAAGATGAAGTAAGGAAGTGATAGAAATAATAGATTAAGAATGAAAAGAGGTGGAAGTAGGTGACGAGGAATCGCCATTGGTATCGATTAGATGACGGATAAGGCGTGAGAAGAATATATAATAGACAAATAAGCACAGTATGGCGAGAGAAAAATTATTTCGATTGTCATTATAAAGTAGAAAGCGCAAAAAACACAAAGCGTGCATGTACGTGCCTTAAGGAAGGGGATAAGATAGGAAGGGGGAAGGGTTGCAGAAAGGGTAACAACAATGAAGGAAGCTGGCGTAGTTGAAGAGGGCTTAGGGCAAGAAGGGCATATATGGCTAAGGGAAGATGATGGAATAGTCTTGTCGCTTTATCGGAGGCTGAGATATCGGCCAACGCCACTCTCTCAGACACCTCTCCCCGCGCACCGCCCCGGATGTGTCTGCGTGGATTATCATCCCTGAGTAATGCCACAAAGCTCCAAACAGCAGAGAACTGATCTCTCTCCAAAGATGTGGATAGAAACGAGACAGGTGGGTGAATGAGGGGAGTGGATGCGGGTGGAGGGGGTAGTGTGGTGGTGGTATTAAGGGGGTATAGGGCTTGGTCGTACGCCCATCAACGTCGTATCTCAAAAACCCTTAATGCAACTTCCCTTTTCTTAGTCGAAAGGAAGTCGCTACAAGACACTTCAAGGCTTCCAGGTTTCGTATTTATGCAGGCATTTGAAAGAGGGTTGTTGTTTGTGTAATGCTTTACCGGAAAGTATATTTTGTATGCGTCACTTTCCTACTCTTATCCTGAGTCTGGAAAAGAAAATTGTGTAGTGTTTTCTTTTTTTTTTTTTTTTTTTTTGCTTCTTCCTTTTTTAAAGTAAACTATATTTTTTCTTATTTGTAATGTTCAAAAACGTTTTCATGAAACATCGAAAAAACAGGGGTATTAATGACCAATCTATCTAATACACTCACTCTATTCGTATTTTTTTCTCTCTCTCTCTTTCTTAATCCACTCACTCTATTCGAATTTTCACTCTCTTTTTTTTATCCCATTTTCTCTTTCACGCTTTCCTTCCTTTCTTTCACAGCCTACCTTCCATTCCCCTCCCCAACACGTGCCTTACCTACGTCACTCCCGCCCTTACTCCTGGCCACTCCTCTCTGTCTTGAAGGACTCCCACTTATCCTTGCTTTATCTGATTTTCCTGTTCCTCTCATCTTTCTTCTTATACTTCTTCCTTTTCTTATCCAATATCTGTCTCTCGCCTGTTACCCTTTTCTTCTTTATTTTCTTCTTTTCATCTTGTATATCACAATTTTTTTTTCTTTTTTCCTTTCGTTTTCTCCTTCGTTTTTGATATCGCGTGTTATTTACGTCATTTCTTCCCCTTTCTCACCACTTTTATTTTCCTCTTCTCTTCCTTCTTATCTTCTTCTCTTCTTCCTCCTCTTTCCCGCTATTACCACCACCAATATCACCTCGCCTCCGTCCCTCTCTCCCTTCTTCTTTCCTCTTCCTCGTTTTTACTTTCCGGTTCTACAATTCTTCCACTTCTTCCTCCTCTTCCTTTCCTCTACCATCATCACCTTTCCTTTCTCTCTTCCTTCTTCATGGACTCCCCACTCAACCTATTAATAAGTAGACTCCAAGAGAGGCAAGCTTACCTCACTCTTTAAGGAAGAGAAAGGTCAATCAGGACCTTCACCCACACAAGAGGAAGCGAGGGTGCTCAAAGAAAGAGCGGGGGTGAATGAACAAGGGCTAGGGGAAGGGACAAGATCTTTTCCATTAGCACCCTTTCTATGGTTAACGCCTTGGCCTTCAGAAGGTAAGGGATCACGTTTTTTTTTTTTTTTTTTTTTTATCTGTTTCTTGTTATTGTATTGTGTTCCCTGTGCGTAATTTTTTTCAGGTGTTATCCATACTGTATTTGCTTTAATGTTTTTTTTTTCTTCTTTTTTTTTTTTTTTTTTTTTTTTTTTTTGCGTTGATCAACTTCTTTCTCTTATCTTTTATTTTATTCACTTCCTTTGCATAAAGAGCTAATTTCTATAAAAAAGAAAAAAAATCTGCAAATGCTCTGTAAAGAGAACTTTGTGGTATACGTGTACAGATATGCATATAACCCGCGCATATATACGCATTCAGTCACACACACACGCACACGCATGTAAGTATGTATGTATGCATGCATATATGTATATCGGTATGTATATATGCATCCGGTAACCAAATGAAACACAGCCAAATAAGTATGTATATATATATATATATATATATATATATATATATATATATATATATATATATATATATATATATATATATATGTGTGTGTGTGTGTGTGTATATATATATATATGCCTGTGCTTAAATCACACGAAAATTCGTACTGAACACGTGGGTTTAACAAAAAAAAAAAATTCTCAATAAACCATAAGGAAAAATCAGTAAGACTCCTCGCCACATTCCTTCCCGTTTTACACACCTTGCCCGCGCCTCAAGACCATGAAACCCATTTCTACAACGTTCATACAACGATACCTACACAATTTAGCTTCCCATTGTCCTCGTGAGGGGATTTTCCCTCTCGCGAAGGAGGAGGGAAAAGTACAGAGAAAATACAGACGGTCTTACAATCAGATACATACCGAGCTCCCTAAATCTGTCCGTAATTAGATTTCTAGTTTCACCTCGCGCAGCTTCCCGCCCCCCCACTAACCCCTCCCCCTACCTCTCCCCGCTCCTCTGCCCGCTCCTCCATCCCTTTCCTCTCCCCACTCCCCTTGCCTCTCTCTCTCTCTCTTTAGCCTCCTCCCCTCCATGTCCCTCCTTTCCCCTACCCTCTACCCCTCTCCTCCTTACCCCAACTCCACTCCGCTCCTCTACCAACCACGTGTCTCCCCTCCTCTACCCCCTACCCCTCTCCGTTCTCCTAACCCCTTCCCTCCGAGAGAGAATAGGTTGGTCTTGCTCTTTTTACTCTGTTGCAAAGAGTTTGTTTGTGTGTGTGTGTGTGTGTGTGTGTGTGTGTGTGTGTGTGTGTGTGTGTGTGTGTGTGTGTGTGTGTGTGTGTGTGTGTGTGTGTGTGTGTGTGTGTGTATTTATTAAGAAATGTTAAGAACCTTTTTTCTTATTACTTATTCAATACCAAGTCGAACCAATTTGTTCTTGTTATGAATATTATGAAGCCAATAGCGATGGTTAGGTTTAAGCTGATTATTATTACTTGTGATAATCATTTCCTTCCTTCAATTAAATCACCAAATGTGTGCGGGTAAGTACATGCACTCCTTTCTATTCATGTTAGTCGTGTTTTTTTAAACAGGCGTTTGTAGTAGGAACTGCAAGACAAAACAGGAGTTCGCAGATCAAAGGAGAGGAGAGTTATCCATTGGAAGTAGAGCGAGCAAGTAAACAAGGAGAGGAGAAAGGAGAACACGGAAAACAATTTAACAAGGAAAACAATTAGGAAGCAACTATATTTTTCATAACTACAGAAACAAAATACGGTGAAAAATAACCAGGAAACACACAGTTACGTGCATTAATAAACAAACACAAAAAAGCAAACGTTTAAACAAACAAACAAATACAACCAGACACGATAATAATGAAACAAAAAATCAATAACTTAAAATCAATTACAGCCAAATAAGGGAAGCAACAAGCAAATAACGGAGCAATTAATCCGACAAGTACATTGTAACGAAAGCAAACACAACTATGTAAAAAAAAATAAAAAAAGAAAGGAGAAAAAATACATATAAAATATAATCAGATAAACCAACAAACACAAAATCAATCGCGAACAACAGCCAAGTAAGGAAATCAAAAAAACAAATTAGCAAGCAAGCCCGGAAGCACGGGAAAAAAAACACATAAACAAATGAATGCATGAATGAATGTATATTTAATTAATTTATATATATATATATATATATATATATATATATATATATATATATATATATATATATATATATATATATATATATAATTAAAAGAAAAGCTACGCACTCCAAATAAATTACAGAAAGAAAACGGCCAAGTACCGAAATCAAGCAAGCAAATAAGCCAGCCAGCCAGCCAGCAAGTCGCAAGCACATGAAACGAGTCCCCTTTACGGCATCTCCGTATCTACGTCTCCGGCGACTCGGCTCATCCCGGCGCCATCGCAGCCTCCCGGTCGCTGGCAGTCGCTCCGCCATCGGAGATCCATCTTGAGATAACTTTCTTCCTGTCATCACGTCCACACCCCGAAGTTTCCAGATTCCATTTACACCCAGCTCACGCGGCCAAAGTTATAGGGCCGGAATCCCAAAGTTCCTGCGCCCTTTGATATCATGTTTGGATCGAAAAGCACATAAGACTTTGAAATAAAGTGTTGGCGATGGGGTGCGGGAGGGGTGGAGGGAGGGAGGAGTGGAGGGGAGGAAGGGGGTAAAAAGGGGTTGGAAGGGGGTGTGGGTAGGGGTTTGAGGAGTGAATAGGGGTTTGAGGAGTGGATAGGGGTTTGAGGAGTGAGTAGGGATAGAGGGGGTGAGTAGGGGTAGGGGGAGAGTGAGACCAGGGGGTAGAAGTAAGAGGGGTGGGAATGAGTAAAGATAGGGGTTAAGTATTAGGGTTAGAGTTAGGGAAATGAGTAAGGGACACGTGATAGACGGTAAGGGGTAGAAACAAAGGGAAAAGGATTAAAGGGTAAGAGGCAAGGGGCAAAGGGACGTGAGATGAGCAGGAGGGATGGGAAGGACAGGGAAGGGAAGACGACCGAATGCCAGTCACATATTTCGCATTCAGGGCATTAAACACACAAAAAGGAAGAATCTTTCCCGAAGAGCACCGCTGCATTAGTCGTTCGAGCGATCAAAAAGATTTCGGGAATTCTCCTGCAAGTTGCCTTTCCCCAGCTGGTAATTGAAGGCGACGCGCGTAGACAGTGACATACAACACGGTTCCGAACAGTCGAGATTCCCCGGAACAACGCATGTGTCCACGGCCGTTTTGGCTGACAGACTGTTTGTACGCTCTTGGTCCGCGCCCGCCTCCTGCCTGCCCCACCGCGTCTTTCTTGGCAGTGAGGTGTGAGGAGGGGGTTAAGACGGGGGGGGGGGGACGAGATGAAGGGGTGAATGAGAAGGGGGAGGGTTAGGGAGAGAGGAATGATAGAGGTGGGGGAAGGAGGGGGCGGATGAATGGTAGGCACGAAGAAGGTGATGATAAAAGGAAGGAGCGAGAGGAGGGACGGATGACTGAAAGGGGTGGGGGGAGGAAGGGAATGGATGAATGAGTGAGTCGGGAGAGGAGGGAGTGTGAGAAAGAGAGGGGGAGATAAGTGAGAAATGTCAGGTAATAGAGGGAGGAGTGAATGAGAAGGTTGGGGGGAAGAGGGGGTATAAGAAGGAGAGGGAGGGGCGAATGACATGGATGGGGGAAGGAGGGGAAGAGTGAACGAGATGAATGAAGGAACGATGAGATGAGAGAGAGGAGGAGAGATTGTAACACTAAACAGGATGAGTGAATGAGAATGGTGGGTGAAGGAGAAGAGAGGTAAATGAAAAGGTTGGAATAAAGAGTAACTGGTGAATAAAGCGGACGGGGGATTTAGAGATAAGAAGGATAAATAATAACAGAAAGATGCGGGGAGAAGAGAGAGAGAGAAAGAGAAAGAGGGGGAGAGATGAATGAAAGGGCCGGAGGAAGGAGGGAGTGGGAGATCCAGGCTCTTAGGGGGGGAGGGGGGATGCAGGATCCAAGCGAGGACAGATGCTTTTAAGAGAAAGTGGGAGAGGGAAAGCGAGAGAATTACAAGAGAGAAAACCTTCAACAGAGAACAGTTGTTACCTTTCAAGAGCAACAAGCACTTACTGTGGATTATTTGTTTACTTAAGCTGACAGAGAAATATATCGTTGCAAAGATACCAAAAACGCTTAATGTGGAAATCTATCTACTCCTTGAAGATTGGTTTTAAGAGTTGGATTACTTTCGACTGATAACATTCAACTATATTTCGGAAGTAATTCATTATCAACACTCTCTGTCCGTCCAATTTCCTATTTTCTTTTGAATTATTTTTCTTTCTGCTTCTTTATTTGTACTTGCTCTCTGTCGCTTTCTGTTGCTTTCTGTAGCTCTCTGACGCTCTGTGTCGTTCTTTGCCGCTTCCTGTCGTTTGCTGTCGCTCTCAGATGTTCTCTGTCGCTCTCTGTCTCTCTATGTCGCTCTCTGACGCTCTATGTCGCTATACGTCGCTCTCTGTCGTTTTCTGTCGCTCTCAGTCGTTCTCTGACGCTCTGTTGTTTTCTATCGCTTTCCGTCGCTTTCTACTGCTCTCAGGAGTTCTCTGACACTCTCTGTCGTTCTATGACGTCCTTTGTTGCTCTCTGTCGCTTTCTGCTGCTCTCAGTCGTTCTCTGATGCTCTATATCGCTCTCAGTCATTCTCTGATGCTCTCTGTCGTTCTCTGATGCTCTCTGTTGTTCTCTGTCGCTTTGTGCTGCTCTCAGTCGTTCTCTGGCGCTCTTTGTCGCTTTTTGTCGCTTTTTTGTCGCTTTCTGTCGTTCTCAGTCGTTTTTTGACACAATCTAACCCTCTCTGACACTCTCCGTCGCTCTTTGCTGCTCTCTCCCGCTCTCCGTCACTCTCCGTCTCCATCTCTTTCATTATCTCACTCTCTCTCTCTTACAAAGATATATAGATAGAAATGCATATGCATGCATACAAAATAGAGAGAAAGAGAGAAAGATGAAACAAAAATAGATAAGCAATATTTGCACAATACATAGATCACCTGTATGCTCGCGTACCATCATCTAATCGAAAATAAGCTTTTGTTTTAAAATATCTATACTTTTTAATTTCTTTTGCTTATTCACGTGGCGCTGTAATTAATTACCTTGCTACGGTAATCCTGTCTTTTCCTTCACCCCCCGACATCCATTACCCCCCCCCCCAACTCGGTCACACCCCTTCTCTCCCTAACTTACCTTCCCCTCTGTCCTCTATTCTTCTCCCTTCACTTCACACCCCATTCCCTCTTTCCCCGTTCTCTTACTTCCGTTATCCTCTCCACCACTTCTCCCCCGGTACCCCCCCCCCTTCCTTCTTCCGTCTTATCACCTTTCTCTCCTCTCTTCTCCTCTCTCTTGACTTTTCGCCCCTTCTCCCCTCTCCCCCTTTCGTTCTCTCTTCTCTGAAGTTTTTCCCCCTTCCACCTATTATGTTCGCTTTTCCCCCTTTCCTTTACCCCTATCCCGTCTCCTCCCCTCTCCTCCTTCATCCCCCCTCTCATCCCTTCCCCTCTGCCCTCTCCACCCTTTTTTGCTCCCGTCCTTCTGTCTTTCCCCCTTCCCCTCTCTCCCCTCTCTTCCTCATCTCTCCCCTTTTTTTCCATCTCGTCTCAATCCTCCCTTTTCCTCTCTTTCCCCTCTCTCCCCTCTTTCCCTCTTTCTCGTTTTCCCCATCCCGTCTTCTTCCCTTCCCCCCTCTTCCCCCTATCGTCCCCTCCCCTTTCCCCCCTTCCCCCTTTCGCCCCTAACAAGCTGCCCTCCCCCACCTTCGCCTCACCTTTCCCCTTTCGTCCCCTCCCCTTTCCCCTCTTCCCCCTTTCGCCCCTATCAAGCTGCCTTCCCCCCTTTCCCCTCTCCTTCCCCTCACATGCTGTAATTAAAGGGATTAGTCCGGAGTCACGCGAAGCCTTACTCAATGGCCTCCCCAACGCGAATTAGC
>NC_051402.1:12622620-12627620 GCF_015228065.2 Penaeus monodon
GGCGACTGGCCATGGGTGGAGTGATGTATGGAACTTCTTAACAACAGCAGAGCCCACGACCTGACGACTCGGGGTACTCATGTACACAGCGATTCAGCGATACATACAATATACATACGTATACACTGACACTGCGGTGTTAGCATCACTGTAGCCAGCAAGGGAGTAGAAGGCTGGCTCGGGGCGTGTGTGGGGGGAGGGCGACCTAAATCACTTGAGAGTTTGGGATAACACCTTTGATTAATTGTCTTGCGTCGTGCCGAGGCCACAACATCGCCTCCAGCAGTAGCTTCGCCGAGTGGCTCCTCTACAAGTACCACGATTTTTTTCTCACATATTTCAGCTTCGTATTTGTTAGTGGTATGTCACACGTAGAGTTGAAAAATATCAGTATTCAAAGCAAGAGCGAGGATAGGAGCAACGTAATTAGCAGAAGTAGGAAAACATTTTACTATCAGTTGTATCACCAGCAGAATTAGCAGTATTTGCAAGGACATCGTCAACGTAAAGAATAGCAATGGAGGTGCTAGTTGTGCAGCAGGAGATGTTGTCAGTAGCAATAAAACCTTCATAAAAGCTATCGTTGTTGTTGATATAACAATGCTGTTGATAAGGAAAGTAGCTATAGAAGGAGATAGAGGAAAAGAAAGAATTTGTTTCTATACACGTAAAGCTACATTCCCCCGATGACATTTGTTGACGATAAAAATTATTCTTTTTATCTTCATCAGATATAAGCATACTTTTGTCTTAGTTTCTCGCCCTTGTCTCTTTCATGGCTACATTTAATTGGACACCCCCCCCCCCCCTCACACATCTACATCCTGCTCGTTCTTCACCCGCTCTCCTCTCTTCTTCTCTCCCCCCCCCCACTCCAACACCAGCCATCTTCTTCTCCACCCCCCCCCCCACCTCCTTCCGCACCTCCTCCATTTCTTTGTTAATTACAGCGTGCGTGAGGGCGGGCGCTCCTTCCGCCTTCCGAGGGAGCTGAAATTATCCTCACTTTACGGCATTTACGGGATAACATAGAGCCATTACGTGCGGGTGTGTCACTCTATCATAATTAGAATCGTCATGCGAACTTGCTGGTCTCGCTAGATTGCACGGAATACATTTCGCTTTCTTTATTTTCAAGCCGGGGCGGGGAAACACTGGCTTGGGGATGCACGCGCACGCACACACACACACAAACAAACAAACAAACAAACAAACATACACACACATACATTACACACAGACACGCACACAAATTATATATATATATATATATATATATATATATATATATATATATATATATTATATACATATATATGTATATACATAAGTATGTATGTATCTATGTATGCGTGTGTGTGTGTGTGTGTGTGTGTGTGTGTGTGTGTGTGTGTGTGTGTGTGTGTGTGTGTGTGTGTGTGTGTGTGTGTGTGTGTGTGTGTGTGTGTGTCCCCCACCTTCTCCTAATGGATGATGATAACCTACACCTTCCCGTAAGCTCTGCCTCTTCCACTTCACACCCTACTAAAAATAATTTTACTTGTAACTGTCGGCCGCTTCACATTGCCCACGTCGCCGCTGAGTGATAGCTTGTTGCTCTCATCTAAAAAAAGAAAAGAATAAAAAAAAAGAAAATAAGAGAAAATACATGGGAAAAAAGGCCGCAAGCGTGACTAAAACGTATCCATCAAAAGGCAAATGTTCAACTTGTTCTGCGATTTCGTGTGACTTGTACTAACGTCTATTGTTGCTTGTCCCCGGCGCTCGTACGTTACTAGACTTATTTTTTTCCAGTTAATTTAGTCGTCCCATCATCATTCGTCTCATCTTGACTTTTATTACCCCAAGTCCTCAAGGAAGTTTCAAATTGTTTCTAAAAAAAAAAAAAAAATCACAGGAATTTTCATGTTCTTTTTGTGTAATTGAGTTCCACCTTGTTCTAGTCAATCTGCGTTATACTTTAACCTGGCTGTAATTGTTCCATTTAAGATCTGACCTTTTCGTAGAGACTGATATAAAACAGTAATTTTGAGGCACCCTGTATTTTCATTCTTTTTTTTTTTTTTTTTTTTTTTAGACTACTGTTACTTTTTGACATTTTTGCAATTGTAATACTACTGGACACCGTGTTTACGTGTAACAATGAAATATGTACATCACAGCACTGGAACTGTACACTAGCAGCATATATTATATACTTTTATACTGCATATGTATAGTTGCATTATAAACACCTTTGCATTTTATGTAACCTTGCTGGCTGCAGTTACTATCATATGGCACCCTAAATATATAATTTTGTATATACTTACACTTTGTATAAACGACAGTTTTAAAACTTTTGTTGTAAGATATTATTCATTCCTCCCTGCTAAATATAAATGAACATCATTACCTTTACACTTGTTATATTCGCTTAATGCTCAAAAAATGTAAATCTCTTAATTCTTTCTAATTTCATTTCCTTATCCTTTATTATAATTTTTATTATTTATATATAATTTTTTTTGTGGGGGGGGGGGGGGAGTGTACCCTATTTTTCTTCACTTCCTAATCCCAAGTCAACCGCTCTGGAAACCTCTTTCTTCCGACCTTTTAAATCACTCTAACCCCCCCTCCCCCCTATAATCCTACTACTCCCACCTACCCATAGGTCCCTCCCCCCTTTCCCCGAGGTCCCTTCCACTCCCCTTCTCCCTAAAGGACATCCCGCACCCCCCTTCCCTTAGGTCCTTCCCACACCCACCTTCCCTTATAACCCCCCCCCCCCTCTCTTTCATTCCTTTCCTTCCCCCACTTTCTCCTCCTCCCTTTCCGCCCCCCCCCCCCCCTTAACCTGCCCTGTGGAACCGGCAAATAACGCGAGCAGGTGAGTGTTGCCCACACGTCATCACCCCTTTTAGTAGATGATCACATAATCACTTTGTCGCCTCCTTAATCCACTGGATAAT
Organism: Penaeus monodon; assembly: GCF_015228065.2. Classification (NCBI taxonomy): domain Eukaryota; kingdom Metazoa; phylum Arthropoda; class Malacostraca; order Decapoda; family Penaeidae; genus Penaeus; species Penaeus monodon. The sequence continues at coordinate 12,625,572 of NC_051402.1, forward strand.
CACCAAAGCAACCACATAAAGATGGGCCAAACCTTCCTCTCCTTTCTCTTCCACCCTTCTCTTTCGCCCCCCCCCCCCAGCCTTGTGTATCCCTCCTACTCCTTTTTCCTCCCTCTCCTTGCCTCCCTACCTACCCCCCCTCCCCATCCTACCGCCCTCAGCCCCTTGCATTATTGAGCATATTCATCATGTCAATTATCTTCATTATCATAATCTGGCGGAGCTTGGGAAGAGATCAGGGAGAAGGTGCGGGAGAGGGAGAGGGAGAGGGAGAGGGAGAGGGAGAGGGAGAGGGAGAGGGAGAGGGAGAGGAAAAGGGAAAAGGATCTGGAAAAGGTAAAGGGGAGGGAGAAGGTGAAGAAGAGGGAGAGGAAAAGGGTTAGGAAAAGGGAGGAAGGAAAGGGAATGAGGGAGGGGGAGGGAGAGGAAGAGAGAGAGAGAGAGAGAGAGAGAGAGAGAGAGAGAGAGAGAGAGAGAGAGAGAGAGAGAGAGAGAGAGAGAGAGAGAGAGAGGGAAAGGGAAAGGGAAAGGGAAAGGGAAAGGGAAAGGGAAAGGAAGAAAGTAAGTGAGAGAGAGATTGAGAGAAATGGAAAAGAAGTGGGAGAAAGAAAGGAAAAGGGAAGGGGAAGGGGAAGGAGAGGGGGAGAAGGGGGACGCAGAAGCAGAAGACAAATGAAAGGGACAGAGACAGGGGCAGGGTGACAGGGGGACGGAGAGAGAGAGAGGTTGGGTGTGAGAAGAAGGGACAATGAGACAGCAATGATAAAAGCAAGATAAAAGAGTAAAGACACCAAATGAACAATTACAGGAGACTGAAACACTGTTGATGATCTGAGTATGAAACAAAAATAAATAAAAGGTTGAAACAATAAATTACAAATACAATGAGAAAAAATGAGAAGGATAGAAGAGTGCCAATTCATGATTACAATAATGGTATTTAATGAGGTCCCTGTAGATAAAAAAAAAAAAAAAAAATCTCTATATTGATGGGCAGTGATAATACAAAAGAACAATAATCATAATTAAGGAAATTATGTTGACGGTGGGGATAACTTTAATGAGAACTTTTTTAAACATAAGCTTAAAATTAACATAAAGATAATGCTGCCTATTATTAGTGAAGCAATTAAAGATGAAATGTTAATTGCCCCTATATGAGTCCCATGTTGATGATTAAGCCTCAGAAGGGCGGGGGGAAAGAAATATTTAATAAAAGCTAAAACGAGGAACAATTAAAACCTCGTTAGTTCACACAATTAAGAACATAAGCAGAGCTATAATGACGCGGAAAATTATTCTTTGTCTACTCGAAAACAAAATGTCATTAACTGGCCTAAATATTTTTTTTTTTCCGCTTTGCGCGACTGACAATTGGATGTCTTTTGTCGATTATAATTTTAGGGTTTGTACAGGCCGATGCATTTGGAGGCTAAAGGCTTTATGTACTATTAAATGACATTCTTCTCGTTTTGTGTTTACCAGATGATGCAGTGAAAAGGAAAATTGTGTTGGAAAGTCATTTAAGTCAAGAGTAATGATAATAAATATGTAAAATACAAATATCATGGATATTCTCACAGTAATTGTGATGAATTTTTATCACTACAATCGTGAACACAGTGATGATTACAGATAATGATAAACGGAATTATGAAGGCAATTTTGAAAGCAAATCCTCCAGATATTAAAAATAGATTCACAGCACTTGCCTCGACAGCTTGCTTGGACCAGAGAGAGTTCCTTCTAAGGTCAAGAGGCAATTCAAACTCCTCATGTTGACCGTCTCTCCGACCCGCCCACTCACCGACTCAAACAACCAACGACCTCACCCGCATACCCACAACCCACCCGTCCTTTCACCAGCCCACCAACGTCACCCCTTTCATCAGGCCCACAACCCCACAAACCCTTTTCACTCATCAACCAACCCTAATTCTTTTCGCTCGCCAACCTACACCAACCCCAAACCCTCTCACCCGCCACTGACCCTGACACCTAACCACCCCATCCACGGCCCTGACCCCCAACCAGCCACCCACCAGTCCC
>NC_051402.1:12632620-12637620 GCF_015228065.2 Penaeus monodon
CCCCCGGCTTTCTCCTGTGGGAGGGGAAGCAACAGGGTGTATCTCGGAATCATCAATTATGAGTACTGCAATATCAAGGAGCAGAACTTGGCCTTTGAGACGCCCCTAATATTCCTTATCTTTGTTGGCTTTCTCTCTTTTTTCTCTTTGTTTTCTTATCCCTCTTGATGATTATTATCATCATTATTAATCTTTAATTTAAATTAATTTGATTAATCTATTTGTTTATTTATCTATCTTTTTTACTTTTCTTTTAATTCTCTCTTTTTTTCGATTTTATATTCTCTTTTCTACTTACTATTTTCATGTCCTGTCTATTTCTTTTTTCTTTTTTTTCTCCCCACATTCCAATATACAGCTTTCTTGCTCCTTCCTCCTCCTCGTACACACACCTCTTTTAATCAGTAGTTTCTTCCCTCCTCCTTTTTCCTCCTCCTACCTCATATTCCCTCCTCTTCCTTATCCTATCTCATTTTTCCTCCTTCCTCCCTCCTTTCCCTTTCCTCCTTTCCCCTCTTTCTTGACCCTTTTTTTCTTCCATCTGTCTTCTTTCCTTTCTCTCCTACCTCCTTCCTTCTTCCTCCTCCCATCTTTCTTCCTCTCCCCCTTCTTTTCATCCATCTTTCTTCTATTTTTCTCCTACCTCCTTCCTTCTTTCCCCTCCCCTCTTTCTCCCTCTCCCCTCTCCATTCTCCTTTCCTCTCCTCTCCTTCCCTCTTCCACGCACACACACACCCAACCCCGAGGCGCACTTGGCCGCTTGTGGGGTCTTCGGCTTCACTAACTTTGAACACCACCAAGCCTTCAAGCCGACACCCGCTGCTAACTTCTTGAACTCGAGCTGCTCTCTCCTTCTGGGTGTGTGGATGTATGTGTGTGTGGGCCAGGGGGGGTTGTGTGTGTGGGGGTGGGTGGGGGGGGTGTTTTTTTTTTTGTGTAGGGGGGGAGGTTGTGTGTGTAAGGGGGGTGTTTGTGTGTTTGTGTGTGTGAGTGTGTGTGTGTGTGTGTGTGTGTGTGTGTGTGTGTGTGTGTGTGTGTGTGTGTGTGTGTCTTTGTGTGTGTGTATGTGTTTGTGTGTGTGTGTTTGTGTGTTTGTGTATGTGTGTGTACGATATATATATATACAAGTATATATATATATATATATATATATATATATATATATATATATATATATATATATATATATATATATATATATATATATATATATATATATATAGTAGAGAGAGAGGGGGAGAGAGAGAGAGAGAGAGAGAGAGAGAGAGAGAGAGAGAGAGAGAGAGAGAGAGAGAGAGAGAGAGAGAGAGAGAGAGAGAGAGAGACAGAGAAACAGAGAGAAACAGAGAGAGACAGAGAAAGACAGAGGCAGAGAGAGAATGTACGTGCTTGGACATATGTGGACGCATAAGCGCATGTAGGTACTTGCGTGCGAGTGTCAGCGCCTAATCCTTTCCTAGGGTGTTGAAAGCCTAGACTGGCATAGGAAGTGTTGCAGGAGATCGGCGGAAGGTAGAGAGGAAAGGAGGAATCAAGATGGAAATGAAGGGCGTTTAATAGAATAACGAAACAATCATACATAGAAATATATATATATATATATATATATATATATATATATATATATATATATATATAGAGAGAGAGAGAGAGAGAGAGAGAGAGAGAGAGAGAGATAGATAGAGAGAGAGAGAGAGAGAGAGAGAGAGAGAGAGAGAGAGAGAGAGAGAGGGGGGGGGGGGGGGGGGGGAGGGGGGGAGGGAGAGAGAGCGACAAAGAGAGTGAGCGACAAAGAGAGAGAGCGACAAAGAGAGAGAACGACAGAGAGAGAGACAGAGAGAGAGAGACAGACAGACATATAGACACACAGAGATAGAGACAGACAAAGGGAGAATTAGAGAAAAGGCGCGAAGAAACAGTCACAGAAGAGAGAAATTGAGAAAGAGGGTCACAGGAGAGAGAGAGTGAATAAGAACTTAAAATGACGAATGGTGGAAGTGACGCGCGAGGGGAAGAAAGAAGGGTAAACAGACGAGGGGAAAGGAAAAGAGAAAAAGGGGAGGAGAAAGTGATGAGTCGACGAAAGGGGGAAGGGAGTGGATACGAGGACAGATATAGTGATGTAAGGGAAGATACTGAAAAGGAAGGTGTTAAAAGAAATGAAAATAGAGACGATGATAGGAAGTTATGATGATGATATAAGAATTAAATGAGGGAATGACAAAGGAATCAGTAAAATCGAACAAACAAATTGATAAAAAAGAGAGAACATGGAGGCTCATAAACCCAAAAATCAGACAAGAAAGAAAAAATTAAACACAATATCACGAACTCAATAGTGTGTGGAAGGAAGATCAGGAGGAGGAAGGAAAACTATGCAAATAAGGTATATTTCTTTGAGATACCTTAAATAAATAAATCAATCAATAATTAAATAATAAATAAAAAATCTATAAAAAATACAAATAAAAATGGGAGATAAATATACTGATAAGCTGATAGATGTGCGATTACAAGGAGAGAGAATGAAAAGAGAGGGAGAGAAAGAGGAAGAGGAAGAAGGAAAGGGAAAGGGAGACAGACAGACAGACAGAGAAACGAGGAAAATAGAAAACAGAATACAAAGGAACATAGTGACAGAGATAGCGTACGAGGTGGGGGAGGAGGTGGGGGAAGCGGGGAGCATTATATAACCTGACGCACAGGAGCAAAGGGCAAGGACAATAGAAACTAGGGAAAAGGAGAGATAATGATAAAGCAAGGGGACCAGGACAACGGGAGAAAGTCGGGGAAACGCTAATCATGGCAGGTGGGGGAGCAAGACAATGCTGAAACCACAACCCCCTTTATACCCGATGGATGTCAGGGGGTCAAAACCGGGTTGAATTATCAGGCACAGGGAGGGAGAAAATGTACAGAGGGGATGGTGTGAATTCCTGTCTTTGCTCTTTCTGTTCTTTTGTGTGTTTTGACTTTTTTTTCTGATTTTCGTCACATTTGTTATCATATATATTCTTTTTATAATGTTTTTCAGTGTCGGAATTTTATCGGTAAATACCATGTATATTTTAAATCATATAGTTCCTTTTTTCTCATTACCTTCGTTATTAGCGGTCGTTTTCTTCGTCTTTGTCTTCGTGAGTTTTTATTGATTATTTAGGCTTCTTACTAACCATCCATTGAGTCTCTTATTCATATTCTCTCTCTCTCTCTCTCTCTCTCTCTCTCTCTCTCTCTCTCTCTCTCTCTCTCTCTCTCTCTCTCTCTCTCTCTCTCTCTCTCTCTCTTTCTCTCTCTCTCTCTCTTGCTCTTTTTCTTTTTCATTCTCTCTCTAATTACTTTTATCTATATATTCTGACTTTTTCTCATGCACTCACCTTACAGTTTTACCCAATTTGACTTTATTTAATTTTTTCTTTTATTTCCACATGAATTTTAAATCTAAATCTAATTTTCCTCCGATATCATGACATAATCACAACGAATAACACCCTAAAATATATGAAGAGACATCAGAATAAAAAAAAATCGTTTCGCATTATCTTTATATCCATTACTTTTGACTTTATTTTCTTCGTTTTCGTTCTCTCTTCCTCTCTCATCTCCCATTCGATTACAACCCACTTACACCCTTTCCTTTGCCCTGAAGTCTCATTAAATAAGTTTTTCCTACTTGAAACTTCTTCTTTCATTAAGTTCTTGAGCATTATCATCTCGATTTCTTCCTCTCCTGAAAACAAGCATTTTCTTTGTTCACTCAGTCTTTCAGCTTTTTTTTTTTCATTCTTTCTCTTGTTCTTTTCCGGGTCTTTGGCTGGGGCTTGTTATTATCATTTTTGCTTTCGTTTGCTTTTTTTTGTTTTTTTATGTATGTGCTGCCTTTTTCCTCTCTACTTTTTTCTCTCTAGGTTCTCTATATCCGTCTGTCTGTCTGTTTGTCTGTTTGTCTGTTTCTCTCTCTCTCTCTCTTTCTCTCCCTATATATATATATATATATATATATATATATATATATATATATATATATATATATATATATGTGTGTGTGTGTGTGTGTGTGTGTTTGTGTGTGTGTGTGTGTGTGTGTGTGTGTGTGTGTATGTTCCGTTGTATGTGTGTATGTTCGTTTGTGTGTGTGTGTGTGTGTATGTATGTGTGTGTGTGTGTGTGTGTGTGTTCGTTTGTGTGTGTGTGTGTGTGTGTGTGTGTGTGTGTGTGTGTGTGTGTGTGTGTGTGTGTGTGTGTGTGTGTGTGTGTGTGTGTGTGTGTGTGTGCGTGCGTGTACATGTATGTATGAATGTATGTATGAATGTATGCATATATATGTATGTATGTATCATTCTCCTGTTTCATCAAAAAGGTAAAACCAAAAGGAACGTCTCATGGTCACATGTGCCATAATAATGCCCTTTTTTCGTCGCCATATGAGATTATCTGTGCATCTTCGCTGGCCTCTCGCTTGCCTCCACGTGGGGTTTCGTCCTATAACATAAGCTAAAAAAAAAAAAAAAAAAAAAAAAAAAAAATATATATATATATATATATATATATATATATATATATATATATATATATATATATATATATAAAGAGAAATAGGAGTCCGAAAACCAGTTTCTTGTCTGTATTATATCTCAAAGAGTTGCAGTTTCGATCAAAAGTAATATTCGGAAGAAGAAAAAAATGAGAGAGAAAAAAAAGGTACGGCCAGATCTCCATTTTCTTTCCTTTCGCCCAGACGGTAAGACAAAAATATATATTCGTCCTTCAAGATTCGGAAACTTTGCAGAATGGCACCGACCACGCGGGTCACATGTCAGCTCATATTTTCTGGTCCGAGGCCAAGGTTAGCGTTATGAAGAAATCCCACCCTGGATTCCCTCTCCTCTCTTCCCTTTTCTTATGTCTTATCCTCTATTGGATTTTCGAAATATTGCTTTCCTAATGGGAATCATAGTATGGGCGAAGGAGGAATGAAGAGGCTGTTAAGCAATATGGCG
>NC_051402.1:12655120-12660120 GCF_015228065.2 Penaeus monodon
AACACACTTCCCTTTCACATGTTCTTTCTCATCCCCTTCTACTCTACTCTCCTCCTTCCCCCACTTCCTCCTCTCTTCCCCGTCACTCTCCGTCATTTCTCCTATCTTCCTCTCTCCCAATCTCCCTCTCGTCCTTTTTTTCTTTCTCTTTTCCTGTCCTTCTCGCTCTTTTCCTCTCCTCTCTCTCTTCCTCTCCCTCTCTCTCTTCCTCTCCTTCTCTCTCTTCCTCTTATCCTCTCTATCTCTATCTTTCTCTCTCTTTCTCTTTCTTTACTTCCCTTCATCTCTTTCGTTACCTCCCTTCCTCTCTTTCTCTTTCTCCCCTATTTCCCTCCTTTCATTTTATCTCCACTTCCACATCCCGCCCTCTGATATTAACACCTCAACCTTGGTAATCAAGGGATTTAAACTCCCTAATCGAATAAGTCCGTCCTTGAGCCTCTACCTCCCTTATCCCCTTCTCCCTTCCCTTCGTCCTTCATCCCCTACCTCCTTTTGCCACTTTCCTTCCCCTTCTTCACCCCAGGCACCGATTTTCACACTTCTCTTTCACTCCTCTTTTCCCATTGATCGTTCCTAATGTTGAAAGTCTCCGAAATCTCTCTTCTCCATAATCTCCTTTCCCACTCCCTTCATTCTCCCTCATTTGCCTGGCATTTATCAAATCCCCTTACCTCTCTTCTTCCCTATCGCCCTTTACCCTCCCTTCTCCTCCATCTTGTACGTCAGATTTCCTCCCTCATTCCTACATGTCTTCTCCCTCATTTCAATGGAGAAGTCGTGAAAATTGTCACTTTTTTGTTGTAGTTGTTTTTGTCTTTGTACTTGCGTATAGAGGTTTCCAACTCCTATATTTATTTACTGATGCATTTTCTTTATGAATAATCCTCCGATGTTATGACCATTAGTTACTCTTATTGACGGTAACAATGGCATCTCTATCTTTTTCTTTTTCTCTTTCTTCTTCTCTTTCTTACTCTTTCTGTCTCTTTTTTCACTCACTCGCTCACTTTCTATCTGTCTATCTATCTGTCTATCTACTTATCTCATTCACTCTCTTTCTATCTCACTCACTCACTCACTTTCTATATATCTGTCTCACTCAGTCACTATCTATCTATCGCACTCACTCACTTTCTATCTATCTCTACATCTATCATCTATCTATCTAGCATCTATCTATCTATCTATCTATCTATCTATCTATCTATCTATCTCACTTTATATATTACTACCTCACTCACTCACTTTATATCTATCCATCTATCCATCTCACTCACTCAGTTTCTATCTGTCTCTGCGAGCTGTTAACACGTTGACTTTCAGCTTCCCAACAGGCCACGGCAGCTTGCTTAAAGTTGCTGAATAGTTATTTTATCGATATTATACTATAAACGAAGTGATGAATGCATGTCATGTAACGCCAAGTAATCTTTGTCTGCGAGTCTATGAAAGTTATAAATAAATATTAATGATGTAACTTGCAACAACTGTCTTCCAAGGAGGATTACTATGAAACCTTTTCCATTATGCTTCATCAGATTGCTTTTTTATATCTCTCTCTTTTCTATCTTCTCTGTTTTCCTTCTGCCTCTCTTCTGTCTCTTTTTTTGTCCCTTCTCTTTTTCTGTCCTCTGTCTATACTCTCTGTCTCTTATGTGTCTCCTCCCATTCTTCTTCCTCTTTCTCATTCTCTCGTCCGGTTTTTGCTCTCTCTCTCTCTCTCTCTCTCTCTCTCTCTCTCTCTCTCTCTCTCTCTCTCTCTCTCTCTCTCTCTCTCTCTCTTTATTTATACGTTCGCCCCCCCTGCCCCTCTCTTTCTTTTTCTTTTTCTCTTTCTTTCTTTTTCTTTTTCTCTTTCTTTCTCTTTCTTTTTCTCTTTCTCTCTTTCCGTCTCTCTCTCTGTCCGTCTCTCTCTCTGTCCGTCTCTCTCTCTGTCTCTCTCTCTCTCTCTCTCTCTCTCTCTCTCTCTCTCTCTCTCTCTCTCTCTCTACATATATGTATGTATGTATGTATACATCCACACACACACACACACACACAGATATATATATATATATATATATATATATATATATATATATATATATATATATATATATATATATATATATATATTATTTCTTACTCGTTTTCATCCCCTCTATGAACATTTCTTTTATCTAAGAATATTGTACTCTGTATATTTTTCTCTGTTTTTATGTTTCTTTTTCTTCCAATAATAAGAGCTATAATTCATGGTAATTGTTCAATCAAGAAACAAAGCCATTGTTATTGAAATTGATATCCTTAATTGGAATTTATTGCTGAGGTATCCAGCTCTCGTGAAGATTTACAGTGATGATAATAAATGAGAATAAGTAATGTACAAACAGAGAAATAGGGAGAAATAGGAGTAAACTTTTGAATCATATTATTATACATTACTTAAGCTGATGCACTTATAGCCACACACTCAGAGTGAACTTATGAATCATATTATTGTACATTACTTAAGCTGATGCACTTATAGCCACACACTCAAATCCGCCTATCTATCTGTCTGTTTTCGTTTCTGTCAATCTGCCTATTTTTCTATCTATCTATCTCTCCATCCATTCATCTCTCCATTTATCCATCTGTCCAACTTTCCATCAATCCTGCTATCTTTCTATCTTTTATCTCCCTTTATATATATATATATATATATATATATATATATATATATATATATATATATATATATATATATATATATATGTGTGTGTGTGTGTGTGTGTGTGTGAGTGTGTGTGTGTGTGTGTTGTGTGTGTGTGTGTGTGTGTGTGTGTGTGTGTGTGTGTGTGTGTGTGTGTGTGTGTGTGTGTGTGAGTGTGTCCGTGTGCGTTTGTGTGTGTCCGTGTGCGTTTGTGTGTGCAAATACATACCTGCATATAACACATTTCTTCATAATTTCCATATACACCATTACTATCCCCAGCGACATCCACAGAGTATTTCAGGCTTTAAAATATTCCACTCCTCTCCTTCCCTCTTCCTCCCTCCTTCCATCCCTCCCACCCCCGTCTCCCCTTCCTTCCTTCCTTCCATCCCTCTCTTCCTCCCTCCACTCACCCTCTTCTCCCCTTCCTTTTATCCTTTGCTGCCTCACTCCCTCCATTCACTCCCTTCTCCATTTCCCTCCCTAGCTCACTCCCTCCCTCCCTCGTTCTCTCCCTGCCTCGCTCTCTCCCTCCCTCGCTCTCTCCCTCCCTCCCTCCCTCCCTCGCTCCTTCGCTCCCTCCCTCGCTCCCATCCCTCCCTCGCTCCCTCCCTCGCTCCCATCCCTCCCTCCCTCGCACCCATCCCTCCCTCCCTCGCTCCCATCCCTCCCTCCCTCGCTCCCTTCCTCCCTCCCTCGCTCCCACCCTTCCTTCCCCCTCTCTTCCCCCGCGCAAACAGATATCTCAACTTTTCCTCGAAGAAATTCCATCTCTAGCCTCGGGGTCTCTAAGGAACTCCAATATATAAAATGTTCCACAGCATCACCTCCGCCATCTCAGACCGGAAGAGCATCTCTGCCTTTATCTCTATCACAGTACTCTTAGAATTTTATGTTAAAGAGATGGGGGAACAGCCACGGCCAGCCGCAGTGCAATGTTGTTTCTGTAAATATCTGCAAAATCACTTGTTTGTTCTGTATCTCGTAAATACAATGGTGGTATTTTCTTCTCTATTTGTTTTTTTTGTTTTTTGTTTTTATTATTTGAGCCCCGAGGGTCTTCCTCTCTTGAATATATGTATGGTAGAGAAGGAGGGAGGGGGGGGGGAGGAAATCCATAATACTATCGTTTTATTTCACGAGTGTAGTTTCGTTGATATTTGTAAAATTATGAAAGGGATTAATATCGTTGTAATATCTGGAGGTTGAAGATTGATATAAATATTGTTAATTATTGTTATTATTGTTAATTGTTATTATAGAGCAATTATACAATAGTACTAATAGTTTTTCTTTTTAATTGCTATGTTTTGCCTTGCCTACTTTTCCTTTTGTCGGTTATTATTTCTGTTAGAAATATCATATACAATAAAAGGAATACTTGCTATTTTCATTATTATTATTATAACGACCATCGTTGTCGCCATTGTTGTTGGTATTATTGTAATTGGTGTTATTATTATCTATATTAATACCATTATAATTATTTCTCTTATCATCATCATCTTGAACAGTATCACTATTTTCATCATTGCCATTATCAATATTGCTTATATCATTATCATAATCATTAATTTTCTTATTATTATTACTTTTATTATTACTACATATCATTACCTTTTATCATTTTGGAAGTATCATTAACATCGTTATTTCTACCACTAACATTACCAAACACAGTAATAACAACAACAACATAAAAATAATAATTTCCGTCAAAGCACTAATAATGCCAACGCTAATATCACCGCTCAAGTCAGCGTTACAATTGGCGTCGCTGTTACGCTAATCGAAGCAAATCCGCAGAAGCAATGAGTGGAACCTGATCACGAGACGCCATGGTTTATCTTGGGGTCAGTCAACGACGGGGGTGAGGAAGGGGGGGTGGAAGGTGGGTGAAAGGGGGGGGGGGTGAAGAGAGTTTGGTGGGGGGTGGGAGGATAGTTGCGAGGTGGTGGGGGTGCCCGGGGAGGTAGGGAGAAGGATGGGGGGGAGGTGTTATAGGTGTGGGGGGGGGTAGGGTTCTGGTAGGGGATGGGGTGAGTTGGGTTGCGATTGGGGGGTGAAGGGAAAGGTTGTGAGTCTAAGTGGATGTTGGGGTTGAGTCTAGTGGGGGTAAAAACTCGTTTAATGGAGGGACTGACTCAGCGTTGAGAGGTGGGGGGGGGGGAGGGAGGGTTCACTTCCGTGGGGAGGGAGGTGATCGTGGGGTTGAAGGTTGGAGGACATGAGCCTGTATTCGGGGAAGGGGGTGGAGGAAGTGGTGGGGTTTGAGTCCAGTTGCGAGGCAGGTGGAAGTGAAGATGGAAGGTAATTGAAG
>NC_051402.1:12670120-12672620 GCF_015228065.2 Penaeus monodon
GTCACTGTATTGTGGGATCCAGGTTCAGATACTTCTTTAATTACTCATAGGATGGCCAAGAAGTTAGGTTTGAGTGGGAAGGATGTTAATTTATCTCTGGTCAAGGTAGGTAACACAATTGAATATCAATCAAGTAAAACATACTGTGTACCATTAACTGATAAGAATGGTAAAATTTGGAATGTGGATGCTGTTGGGATGAATGAAATATCTTCCAAAGTTAAAAGGATTGATTTGTCCAGATTACCTGAACTTTTTATAAGAATCTCGAACTTAGAAGTGGATCTCCCATATGGGGAAATTGATATGCTCATCGGCACAGATTGTTGTGAAATATTGCCAAGGGTTGTTGAACACAATGAGGGTATTCAGTTACTGGAAAATCAATTCGGGTTCAGCATTCGAGGTAGACATGACAAGATTACCAATGGATCCAACAGCAGCAATCACATACTTGTAAGAACTCATAAACTGTCTAGACTCGTAGATTTGAAGCAGATTAACATAGAGTCAACAGATAGCTTAAAGACTAAATTGGACAAATTCTTTGCCATGGAGGAAATGGGAACAAAATGTAAGCCACAGTGTATAAAGTGTATGTGTCGAGGATGTCCTGAACCTAATTGCATAAGTTTAAAGGAAGAAAGAGAACTAGCATTGATTGAGGAAGGATTGTTATATAATGAGGAACAAAAATGCTGGCTAGTAAAGTATCCATGGCTAAGGGATCCAATGCATTTGAAAGATAATATTAAAGTAGCTAATGCTAGATTAAAAACAACAGAGAATAGATTGAAGAAACTTGGCAATGAATATGCCATGAAGTATCAGAGAGAGATAGAAGATATGATTGATAGAGGAGTGGCGAGGAAATTAAATAAGGAAGAGATACAAGAATACAAGGGTCCAGTTCATTATATTCATCATCATGAAGTATTGAAACCAGAATCCAACTCAACTCCAATACGCATTGTCTTCAACTCTTCTGCGTCATACATGGGGCAGAAGTTAAATGATTTCTGGGCAAAGGGGCCAGATATCCTGAACAGCTTACTGGGAGTTTTGTTTAGGTTTAGACAGAATAATATAGCTATAGCAGGCGACATAGCTAAGATGTATCATACTGTCAAGCTCAGCACAATGGATGAACATACACACAGATTTTTATGGAGGGATTTGGATGACAATAGACCACCTGATCAGTATGCTCTTACCACAGTAACGTTTGGAGATAAACCTAGTGGTACCATAGCTACGCTAGCATTGAGACGCACTGTAGAGAAATTTGGCAAAGAATATCCGGATGTGCAAGATATGATTATTAACAATACTTATGTTGATGACATACTGTATTCTACTGATACTGTTGAGAATGCATTCAAGTTAATACAGGATGCGGAGAAGATATTGTGTCAGGGAAGTTTCAGAGTTAAACATTGGATTGTCAGTGGGCATTATGAAAGCAGCAAGGTCAATGTGATAAAATCTGACCATGAGAAGATTTTAGGATTGAAATGGAACCCGTTGGATGATCATTTTTTCTTCACAGTAAAACTTAATTTTTCTTCAAGAATAAGAAAGGTCAGAAGTGGTCCGAATTTAAATTCAGATGAAATTGATGATAAATTTCCAGAACATTTGACACGCAGAATGATATTGAGTCAAATTGCTTCCATATATGATCCATTAGGGTTTGCTGTACCAGTATTGCTCAAAGCGAAAATTTTGATGAGGCTCATGATTTCCAGAAGTGAATCGAAAGATGGCGGAATCAAGTGGGATGATCCACTTGATATTTCCATGGTTAAGGAATGGAAGATGTTTTTCAAGGAATTGTATGAGTTAGAGAGATTGACTTTTAGAAGATCCTTGATACCATCTAATGTAGTTGGTAAACCAAGCCTAATAATATTTTCGGATGGTAGCATGCAAGCATACGGAGCTTGTGCATATGTGAGGTGGCAAACTGGTGAACATGAATTTGAGTCACATCTGATAGCAGCTAGAAATAAGATTGCACCAATGAAGCAAATGTCCATTCCTAGGTTAGAACTATGTGCAGCTCTTATGGCTGCTAGACTAAGAGAATCTATATTAAAGGAGTTTACATGGAAGTTTGAGGCAATTTACCACATAGTTGACTCATCAATTGTAAGATCACAAATCCAAAAGGAGAGTCACGGATTCAATACCTTTGTTGCAGTACGCATAGCAGAGATACAAATCAAGACCGACCCAAAGGAATGGTGGTGGGTCGATTCAACACAGAATATCGCAGACATGACCTCTAGACCATGCAAACCAGAGAAAATTGGAAGAGAATCTGACTGGCAAAATGGACCCAAGTTTTTAACTTTACCAACTAATAGATGGCCCATCAAGCAAACTTGTGAGGATGAGTTAACTGACAGAATTGGTATTACCATGACGGTTAATAATGCAAGTCATGAGAATTGTGGTATACAATTAATTGATGTTAATAGGTATAGTGACTACTACA
>NC_051402.1:12677620-12680120 GCF_015228065.2 Penaeus monodon
ATTGATAGTTTGACTGATTGATAGATAAGTAGATAAATAGATAGATAGATAAGTAGATAGATAGATAGATAGATAGATAGATAAATAGATAGATAGAAAGACAGACAGACAGGCAGGCAGGCAGGCAGACGGACTGACGGACGGACGGTCAAATAAATAGGCAGATCGATTGACAAAGAGATAGATAGAAAGAAAGGGAAATAGAAAGGTAGATAGACAGACAGATACATAGATAATTAGAAAGAGAGAGGAGAGAGGGAGAGAGGGAGGGGGGAGGGAGGGAGGGAGGGAGAGAGAGAGAGAGAGAGAGAGAGAGAGAGAGAGAGAGAGAGAGAGAGAGAGAGAGAGAGAGAGAGAGAGAGAAGGATAAAAAAGATAGATAGATAGATAGATAGATAGATAGAGCGAGAGAGAGAGAAAGAGAGAGAAATAGAGATAGATAGATGGATAGATAGATAGAGAGATAAGTAGATAGATAGGGAGAGAAAAACATCATCGGCGTCTTTCATTTCCATTTCAAAAACGGCAAAAGCTCGAGCCCTTGTAGCTATGCCCGGCCTACGTGACAATGATCGCTGATTCGTCAAAAAATAGTGTAAGGCAGATATAATCGACGTGGGGGGTGGGGGGAAACGAAGGAAGGGGGGGAGACGAAGGAGAAGGGGGGAGATGAGGGAGGGGAAGGGGAAAAGGAGGGAGAGGGGAAAAGGGAGATGAGAGTATGGGAAGGGGGAAGGAGGAGAGGGGGAAAGGGATTAGGAGAGGGGGAAAGGGAGGAGGAGGGGAAGATGGAGGAGGAAGAAAAGGAAGAGGGTGGAAGAAAAAAATCAGTGAGAGAATGGGAAAAGTGATTTTCAGAGTGAAGAGGAGGTGATAAAAGGAAGGGGAAGGAGGTGAACGGAAACAGAAATTGGGAGAAAAGGTAGGGGGATAGGAGGAAGGAAGAAGGGAGATGGAAGACGAAGAGGATGAGAAGGGAGAGGGGAGAGGGAGGAGAAGAATGGGAGAAAAGAAAATGGAAAGGAGGAGGAGAGGGATAAGAGGAAGGGGGAGAGGGTAGAACAAAAAAGAAAGAGAAAAAAAGAAAAGGAGAGGTAGAAATGAAAGAGACAGAGGGAGGTAGAAAAGATGGAAAAAGGAGAGCAAATAGAGGTGAAGAGTGTCGACAATAATAATGAAAACGTCCTACACGTGTAATAAAAAAATCGTGAAATCCTTTGTAGAATTTTAAATAATCCTTTGCATCTAATCTCTACCTGTGTGACGATTTCTTCCTTGCACCCCCTCCCCTTCCCTATTCTCTCTCTCTCTCTCTCTCTCTCTCTCTCTCTCTCTCTCTCTCTCTCTCTCTCTCTCTCTCTCTCTCTCTTCTTATCCTCCTTCTCCTTCTCCTTCTCCTTCTTCCCCTTCTCCTTCTCCTTCTCCCTCTCCTTTAAAAAGCAACATAACTTTGAAAGACTCTCGATAAAAGGAATCTAACAAATCCATATAAACACTAATAACAAAGGCCATGACCTCACATGATTATTAAGGTAGATTCTAAAGGCAACACATATCGAGGTCAAAAATAACATGGCTTTTAATCACTTCACTAGATGGGATAATCATCATATCATATGAACTCACCGTCACTAGCAGATTTTATGACAAGGCAAGTCAGAGTCAACAGGTAACTCACGCGCACCAACGTCTGAGAGAGGGGAGAGGAGGGGTGAGTGGGGTTAAAGAGGGGTGAGAGGGGTGAAGGAAGGGTGAGAGGGGTGAGAGGGGAAAGGAAGGGTGAGAGGGGTGAAGGAAGGGTGAGAGGGGGAAAAGAAGGGTGATAGGGGTGAAGGAGGGGTGAGAGGGGGAAAGAAGGGGTGAAGGAGGGGTGGAAGGGGTGAAGGAAGGGTGTGAGGGGTGTGAGGGGGGAAGAGAGGGAGGTGGGGAGGAGGGATAAAGACGGGATGGGGAGGAGGGGAGACAGAAGTGGGACAGGTAACCCTAACGTGAAATGATATAATAAGCTGGCACGAAATAATACTCTTCCTCTTCACTAGCCCTCCCTTCCCCCCCAACTTCTTCCTCTTCACTAGCCCTCCCTTCCCCCCCAACTTCTTCCCCATTTTCCTTCCCTCCCCCTCTCCCTCCCTTTCTCCCTCCTTTATCCACTCTTTCAATATCCTCCCCACTTTTGCCTTCAACTCTCTCCATTTCCCCCTTTTTTCCATAGCCTGCCCTACCCCCACCATCCCCAACCATTTCCGTTCCATAGCCCAACCCGCTGTGCTTTCACCCCCCCTCTCCCCCCCCCGCCTTAATTCACTCTGAAAGTCACCCTCTTATCTCCCCCTCCCCCTCCCCCTAAACCCACCCTCTTCCCCCGCTACTTTAACAATCCAACCTGCCCCTTCCCCCCTAACACCCACCCAACCACTATCCCCGACACCCCCTACCTCCTGTATCCCCTCCTTCCTTCCACCCCTCCCTCTTCACTAGTCCCCCTCCCCGCACAACCCCA
>NC_051402.1:12700120-12705120 GCF_015228065.2 Penaeus monodon
AGCACCATCACCAACATCAACATCATCACCAACACCAACTTCAACATCAGTATCATCAACGTCAACATCAACATCAATATTATCAATGTCAATATCAACATTAACATCAACATACATCATCATTGTTAGCATCATCAACATCAACATCATCAACATCAGCATCATCATTATCATCATCAACATTATCATCACCGTCATTGTTAACATCAACATCGACATCATCATTTTTATCGTTATCATCAACATCATCATCATAATCATCATCATCAACATCATCTTCATCAACATCAACCTCATCATCTTCATCAACATCAACGTCACCAATATCACCATAATCATCGTCGTAAACATTATGAACAACGTCATATCACTATAATTGTTATGAACATCATCATTCTGACTTATCATTATTTTACTCATTATCAACATGAACATTATTGTTGCTGTTACCGTTATTCGCTGTTGCTATTGTCATTACTATCATTGTAGTTGGTGTATTTATGCCATTTGCATTATTATCATAGCGATTTATATGTTTTACAAATAATAGCTTTACTATTGATATGACTATCACATATTTTTATCCCATTATCATCGGCCGTATTGTCCACACGAGTCAAGTACCTTAAAGGGAAGATATGCATTTCTTATCAGTTTATAACGTATTCCCCTTCTTCCACTCACCCTCCCTATATCCCCTCCTTTCTCCGCCTATCTTTAGCGCACAACTACCATTTCCAAACAACTATTTCCCTTTTCGCTGGTGGAGGTTGAGAGCAAATGTTTGTAAAAGAGAGAGCAATTCTAGTAACTTGACTTTGGACGCTGGGTGCAGCTGGTAGGCGCTGAGGATTTATAGCATGGGCCTTCTGCTCAATCTCATTCTTATTCTCTCGCTCTCTCCCTCTCTTTCTTTATCTGTCTGTCTATCTGTTTCGGTCTCTGAGTTCGTTTCTTGTTTCTTTTTTTTTTCTTCACTAGATGAATATTTTTCGTCTTCTTATTCTAGCTCTTCGCTTATATTCTTTTTTCCTTGGCCTACTCCCCTCCCACTGTCTGACGCTTCTTTCGTTCTTTCTTCCAATTCTTAGCCTTGATTTTCGTTCAGTGTCTTTTCAATTCTCACCCTATCCCTTCTCCTGGCTTCTCCATTTTCCTAGGTTCTTACGCAGCCTCATCTCCCGTCTTCATCTCCCATCTTCCCCAGTTTCCTACCATCTCCCTTTCTCTTCCCCAACCCTCTCCTTCCTCATCTCCTTTTCCTTTGTCTTTCCCTCTCATTCCGCATCTCCCCTTCCCCATTTGCCTTTCCTCCTCCGTTATCTCCTAGTTTCCCGTATCTCCCTTCCCCCTTTCCCTATTTCCATCTACCCCCATCTTCCTGCCCCTTCCCTTTCCCCTGCCACTTACTCCTGCCTCTTCCCCTTCTGCCTGTCCCTTCCCTTCCCGTGCCTCTTTCCTTCTCCCTGCCTCTTCCCCTTCTCACTGCCCCTTCTCCTTCCCTTCCTCCCTGTCCCTTCTTCTTCCCCCTGTCCTTCCCTTTCCCCCTTCTCCCTGCTCTTCCTCCTTCCCCCTACCCCTACCCCTTCCCCTTCCCCCCTATCCCTACCGCATCCTCCCCCACCCCCTCCGCATTTCCTCAAACTCAAGCAGCAGAACAGCATCTCCTTGATAGCAGGTCATCATAGCAAGCGCAGACTCCCAGAAGAAGCAAGACTCTGTAGCCCTGACGATGGGTGCCATGATGGCTTTGTTTTGATTGCTGTCTCTTCTTGCTGCCGTTCTTTGTTGATTTTTTCCTATGTTTTTTTATTTTGGGATTTTGTTTTTTTCGTTTTCTTCTTGTTAAAGGGATCAAGGGATTTCTGTGTTGTTTTCGTGGTAGTGAGATTTTGCCGGCTGCGTCACCAATTGCTTTGTTTTTCCTTTTAGAATAACGAGAAGTAAAAACAGATTTAACACATCAATACATCGTATTAACATTGAATTTGTGTTAATTAAAGATATGTGCCATAAGAAGATGAACTAATGGTAGATTATAACTCACACACACACAAACACATACACAAACACACACACACACACACACACACACACACACACACACACACACACACACACACACACACACACACACACACACACACATACACACACACACACACACACACACACATACACACACACACACACACACACACACACACACATATATATATATATATATATATATATATATATATATATATATATATATATATATATATATATATATATATATATATTCCTGCTCATCGGGAGGACAGACTCTCCCTGACTATTTGTTTTAATTATTTTTGGGAGAAGGCCGCAAGTGAGAGTTAGATACGAGAGGTTTATGGATTTTCCGTACTTACTGGTGCCTATCTCGGCGAGTGTTTGTGTAATTTTTATATACGTGTATCCTCATAGTAGAATCTGATAATCATACCTCACACCCAAACAACCACGAAAAAGACGTAGAGAAAAGACAGAGAGAGAGAGAAAGGGTAAAAGAAAGAAAAAAAAAAGTCAAGACATTTCATAGCGGTCCACCCTCCCCAATTCCCCCTACCCCGTAGTCCTACTGCTCTCTCCTCCCCCATCCCCCATCTCTCATCCCATGCCCCTCCTTGTCGGATCCTGGACACGACACCCCATGTATGTCTCTGGTGCATCAGCAGTATTTACCATACAATACAAACGACTCGCATTCTGTCTATTGATCATGGGAAGCCTCGTCTCTCTCTCTCACCGCCGATGTGGCAATATTGCTGGGTCTTTGTCTGTCCTTCAATATCCAGAGTTACAGAACAATAACGCAAGTGGGTCATTCTCCCTCCCTCCATCTTTCTCTCTCTCTTTTTTCAATTTTCTGTTTGTGTTTATTCATATTTTTGGTGGGGAGAGGTCTATATATAGACAGCTCTTTGTTTTCTATATTTTTTTTCTTTTCCTTTATGTATGGTATAATCACGTACTTCTATCCATATTACAGCTTAATTATTTTCAACTCCTTGTGTACAGGCACTAGTGTCTCAACATATACACACTCACAAATATATATATATATATATATATAAATATATATATATATATATATATATATATATATATATATATATATATATATGTGTGTGTGTGTGTGTGTGTGTGTGTGTGTGTGTGTGTGTGTGTGTGTGTGTGTGTGTGTGTGTGTGTGTGTGTGTATTACATATACAGAGATATGTGTGTGTGCGTATTTAATCTTTATCCTAATCATTACATTTCCCCTCTTTTGCCGTAAGCAAAGTATTTTTCTATCTGCAATATAAACGTTTACAATAGCCAATGTTCCCACAAAAATGTATTACAACCGATCCATCTTTTATGTGTTTTCCATTTGTCTTCTTTCGCTTCAAATAAGCCGGTTTCACATACTTTGCATAACATTTATCAAAACGCCTGAAGTCAATAGAAGATTGAATAATATTTATAGCGGTATCAGTGATTCACATTGAATAATGACATACATACATACACACACACAAACACACACACACACACACACACACACACACACACACACACACACACACACACACACACATATATATATATAATATATATATATAATAAAGATATATATATATATAAAATATATATATATAGTATATATAATATATATATATATACATTACACTCACACACACATATATATACGCACATATATACATGTATATATATACAGATATACATAAAAAAATAAATATATACACAAATGTATATATATTATAATATTATATAGATATATATATATATATAGATATATATAAATATATATTAATATATATATAGATATATAGATATATATGTATATATATATATGATATATATATAATATATATATATATATAGATATATAAATAATTATATATATATAATATATACTATATATATAATATTACTATATATAATATATATATATATATATATATATATATATATGATTTATCTATATATATATATATATATATATATATATATATATATATATGTATATATGATATGATATATATGATATATTATATATATAATATAAATATATAATAATAATTATATATAATAATATATATATATATATATAAAATTTAATATATAATAAATTATATATTATATAATTTAATATATATAATTATATAATTAATTATATATATATATATTATTTTATATATAATTTTATATATATTATATAATATGTATATAATATATATTATATAAAAAATATAAATTATATATATATATATATTTTAAAAGATAATTTATTAATAATATATTAGGATTTTATATTTATATTATATATATATTATATTATATATAATTTATATATAATTTTATATATATATATATTAATAATATATATTATATATATATAAATTTATATAATTTTATATATATATATATATATATTAATTATATATATTTTATATATTATATAATATATATATAATATTATAAAAATAATTTTATATAATTTTTAAATTTATTTTATATTATTATATTATATATTATAATTAAAATAATTTAATATATATTATATTATATATATATATATATATATATATATATATCTATATATATATATATATATATATATATATATATATATACATATATATGAGAGAGAGAGAGTGAGAGAAATTGAAAATACATAAATGAACACATGTGTATTCACATTAATATGTTTAGATGTAGACCACATGTCTTTACACGCTCAAGGGCAGACGCCGCGTTCATCAGTAGGGAGGCCCACGTAGCAACCCCCGGGGCGAGAATCTAAACAAGCTGATGAGTGATTTCCTCGGCGGGACATCAATCCAGCCGTGGACCTCATCCCAGTCGTGGACATCATCCCAGTCGTGGACATCATCCCAGCCGTGGACATCATCCCAACCGTGGACATCATCCCAACCGTGGACACATCCCAGCAGCGAGGAGGGTGG
>NC_051402.1:12710120-12712620 GCF_015228065.2 Penaeus monodon
TTTCATTTTATCCCCCCCCCTCCTCTCTCTCGATCTCTTCTCTCTTTCTTAACTTCTTACCTTCTCTCTTCATTTTTGTCTCCTCTCTTTTTCTCTTTTTTCTCTCTCCTCCTCCCTCCACCCGTTTTCTTTCTTATTTAAATTTTCTTACGCTCACACTCTATTTCTTTCTCTCATTCTTTTTACACGTTTTTTTCTTCTTACATTTACTCGTCTCCCCTATGTCAACTCGTCAACTGCCTACTCTTACTCCTCCTCCTCCTCTTCCTTTTCCTTTTTCATCTTCATGTTCATTTCATTTGCTTCTCTCTTCCCTTTTCCTATTCTTGTTTTCGTTTACTTTCAATTTTTTTCACATTATTTAGTTTTTCTCGGTTTTATCCTTTCTATCTGTCTATCTATCTTTCTTTCTATATGTCTATATCTTTCTATACATATGCATGCGTTCGCCTGCCTACATGTGCTTATCTATGTAATCATCTGAACCGAAAGGAATAGAAAATCAAGGGAAAAAGTAAAGTACTTTCTTTCCACCCTATATATTGTAGATGTAGATAGAGACGCAGAACCGTACGAGGTAGCTCTGGCCATCCATCTCCGCTGTAATCCATCACGAATGCCAATAAGTACACGTCAGGCAACGCTGGACTCCTTGTTCTAGGATATTGTTCACTCTCCTCTTACGCCTGGTATCCTGCACGGTACCCCGGGTCCTTTTCCATAAGTGCAATTTATTCAATATCTGTGATTCTGCAGTTTTATGAAAGTGAAATGTGCGATATTCAACTTTTCGAAAGGTGTCCATCAATAAAAGCGAAGAGAGAAAAAAAAATGTTCTGAGAACGCTTGAGTCCACTATTTTTTTTTTTTTTTAGGGAAACGTTCTGAATAAAGTAAATCTTTTAGGAAAAGCCGAAAGGTGATTTTTACGGACATTCAAGAGAACGATTTAGTCGGTAATTGCATTTTTATTACCTTTATTCAAAGTCTAACTTTTACTTTTTATTAAACACGCGGTATGGATTACGTGGTCATGTTTGTCGAATATCATATATATAGCTCGACTTGGACACACATTTTGGAAATTGATCCGTTCCATTTAAAATCAACAGACGTAGCATGAACTGTGCATGCGAGTTTCTTCTTTCCTCTTCCTCCTGTTTCTCCTGTCTTCTTTTCCTTTTCTTCGTTTATTTATTCATGTTTCTTTCTTCCCTTTTTTTTTATGTTTCTCTCTCTTCCCTTTTTGTTTTTTATGTTTCTCTCTCTTCTTCTTTTATTTCATCTATTCTTTGTGTTTCTTCTTTCCTTATCTGTCTGTTATTATTAACGGTCATATATGCAGGTGCAAGTACGTAGCAATAGCAATGGCATCAATATATGCTACAAACCTTACGATACATTAATGTTTGTGCGACGCGTAGCAAAGTGCTCCAGAAATGATGGCCGAAGTTTAAAGATCCTGCATGTCAATATCCGATATGCAAATTTCTCTATTGCACGGCAGGAACCTACAACGTTGCTTCAAGAAGACGGCCCACTTTCCTCTCCCCCCCACAGCCACGTCCTCCAACGCTTTTTTCTGTGTGAATTTCCCACTCATGTGCTTTATTCTATTTTAATTTGTTTTAAGTCTGCTTGCTCATCTTTTGAGTGTGTGCCTTTTATTTTCCAACTTTGTCCTCAAGTAAAGTCGATAAACTTTGTATTGTTTGTATTTCAACTTCTCTATCGTACGTCGTATTCTAGTTTTCCTTCAAGATTTTACTTTACCTCCCTAATTATCTTCCTTTCCTTTCTCCTTATTACCAGCATTCACTTTTCTCCATCCACCATTTTAGTTAGTTTGTTTGTTTCTTCTCTCTCTCCTCCTTTCCTTCACTCCCTCCTTCTTTTTACCCTTTTTATTTATTTTTTCTCACCCTCCTCCTTTTCATTTTCTACACTACCATCGCTTCTCCCTCTCTTCTCCCTCCATCTTCCGCCAAACCTTCCTTCCACCATCAAACTTCCCTCTTTGTTCCGTCCACCCATTCTTACACTGTGTAATTTCCTCATCCTCCATCGCTCTCTCCATGCCCTTTCAACTGTAATCTCTCCACTCTTCCTCCTCTTCTTCCTCTATCTTCCACCCAATCTCCCCCATTGCTTATCCACCCAATCATTCTCCACGTACTTTTTTCAACCTTCCACCCCCCACCCCTTCCCTTTCGCTCCACTGTAAGCCCGCACTCTCATCAAGAGCCAATATCCATTTCTCACATCTGAAAGTAAAATCAACTATGAAATTAAGAAGGAATCTATCCGTCCTCTCGTACTGAAGGATTGCGGGCAAGATTTTTTTTTTTTTTTTTTTGAGAGAGTGTTGGAGAGTGAAAGGCAGGAATAGGTGGAAAGAAAAGCAATAACAGGTGATAATGGGAGAAGTAAAATGAAAGAGAGAGGGGGGGTCGTACATTTATCTTTTTTGTCATTTTTGGAGACTATGAACTTTGTACCA
>NC_051402.1:12740120-12742620 GCF_015228065.2 Penaeus monodon
AACAACGGAAAAGGTCAGTCGTAAAGATCCTGCCAAGAATGATCGAAGGAGCTGAGGAATCCACGCAAGAAGTAAATAAATAGACAGATAAACTGCTATAGAGAATGGGAATGGCAATGGGAATGAAGACTGTGACCTCACCTTTGAGCGCGTTGGTCTTCTCAACGCAGCTCAAGCTCCACACAAAGGGAGAGCTTACTCGCGCGTCAGTAAGGAGCGCATCGGGTGTTGGAGAGAGAGAGAGAGAGAGAGAGAGAGAGAGAGAGAGAGAGAGAGAGAGAGAGAGAGAGAGAGAGAGAGAGAGAGAGAGAGGGAGAGAGGGAGAGAGAGAGAGAGAGAGAGAGAGAGAGAGAGAGAGAGAGAGAGAGAGAGAGAGAGAGAGGCATAGACGGAGAGAAAGACCGGCATGCCGAGTAGAAAAGGTATGAATAAGAATGGAAATCTTCTCAGAGCAAGATGTATTTGAACGGTTTCGATTACATCTTCGTCGTGTATCTCTGACGAAGATACAATCGAAGCTAGTCAAATACATCTCTTGCTCTTTGAAGATTTCCATTTTCACTCATACCTTTACTACATTTCTCGCAATGAATATAAAGGGAGTAAACAGAGACAGGAAAATGAGACAAAAGGAAAGGGAGAGACTCATAGAAGTAGAAAAGCAAAACAGACAGGAACAGGGACATACAAACAGACACAGGCAAAGAAAGAAAACGAGAGTATTGATGAAGACAAGAGGGGGAGAGGGAGGGAGGGAGGGGGGGGAGAAGAGAGAGAGAGAGAGAGAGAGAGAGAGAGAGAGAGAGAGAGAGAGAGAGAGAGAGAGAGAGAGAGAGAGAGAGAGAGAGAGAGAGACACAGAGACAGAGACAGAGACAGAGACAGAGACAGAGAGACATAGAGAGAGAGACAGAGACAGAGACAGAGACAGAGAGACATAGAGAGAGAGACAGAGACAGAGGCAGAGACAGAGAGAGTAGACTCAAGATAAGAAACAGGCAGAGAGACAGACAGCCAGAGACAGAGACAGAGAAATGTAATTCCCCGGCTGGCAGTGACGAAGAAGGACCAGGAGAAGGAGTGAACCCGCTTTAACATTCAGCCATGCACTCGCCTATCATTCGCCTTCCCCTGCAGTGTAGCCTCTCATGCATGCGTTTTGTCGATGGCAAGGCGGTTGAGATAGACATAAGAAAGAAAGACAGAAAGAATTTGAAGGGTGACTCAGACTAGAAAAGGCTTTGTTTCCTTTTACTGGTGTGAGTCAGAAATAAATTCCCTAAGAAAAACAGACACAGGAAAAACTATTAAAGTTTAAGTTAAGGGATAACTTAAAACAAACTTTGCTTTGTTTCGTCTTCCGTCGTTTCCAAAATGAAAATTATAAATTTGACTGTAGTAATGAATAATATATATCCTTTCAGGAATACATCAAGTGTAATGATAACTTAATCTGCAGAATGATATATATAACCAATTAAGTCGACTTCCCTGTGAAATATTACTTATGCAATATAGAACGGCATAATAACATTACATTCCTTTAACTGTTGGTGTTTGATGTGCTCTAATTGGGAGTGTTTCCAAAATTTAATACAAATATAGAGAGGCAGAAATGAGAATAAAAGTGACGTTCATTATGATAATTCATCGGGGGACATTTCAAATGCTGGCTTCCTAATGAAAGAAAGGAGGAAAATGAAGATGGAACGAATTGGATTAGATAAAGGTACACAGAGACGGGGAGACAGAGGCAGGCAATAAAAGAGAGAAAGAGAGAAAGAGAGAGAGAGAGAGAGAGGCAGAGAGAGAGGCAGAGAGAGAGGCAGAGAGAGAGGCAGAGAGAGGCAGAAGCAGAGGCAGAGGCAGAGACAGAGACAGAGACAGAGACAGAGACAGAGACAGAGACAGAGACAGAGACAGAGACAGAGACAGACAGACAGAAACAGAGAGATACAGAGACGGAGACAGACAGAAAAACAGACAGACTGAGCAAGAGCGAAAGAAAGAGGGCAAGCACGAGAGCGAGCGAGAGAGAGCGAAAGCCACATCAGCTCATCGCAGCAAAGAGATCAAAGGAGAGACAGCATGGGCTCCAGAGGTCATCAAAAGCAAACTCGTTAAGTCACGCCATTTTGAATTCTCTCTGTCATGTACAGACGCGCTGCGCTAACGAGGTAAGTACAGATATCCTGAGTCCTCATCCACCTCATTCGCGTGCTTCCATCCACCTGTTTCTTGCCTTTCACTCGCTTCATATGTCGTCGTCTGTATCTGCTTAGCTGATTCTGCTGATCTTCTGCCTTTCCTCTTCTCCTTTCGGCCTTGCTTCATCTCCCACGTCCATTATTCATCCGCGTTCTTCCATCTTAACTAAAGCTAGCCAGTCATCCATTCTAACTCTTCCTCATCCATCTTCTGCGTTCACCTCGTCCATTAGCCTCCCCCTCTTCCCCTCATCCCCCTCCCCCCCCACTTCCCCCCAATCACCCATCTTTCCA
>NC_051402.1:12747620-12750120 GCF_015228065.2 Penaeus monodon
TCCACGGTTTTATTTACCTCTCCTTTGACTCTCACTTTTTTTTCTTGTCTCTTTCTTTTTGTTTGTTTTGATATCTCTCTACTATTTTGTCTTGCTTCCTTGGGTTCTTGGGTCCTTGGGTCTGTGGGTCCTTTGGGTCCCTTGGTACTTGGGTCCTTGCGTCCTTTGGGTTCCTGGGTGCCAAAGTACTTGTGTCCTTGGGTCCTTAGGTCCGTGAGTTAATGGGTCCTTGGGGTCCTTGGATCCTTGGGTCATTGCGCTATTGCGTCCTTGGGTCCTTTGGGTCTTTGCGTCCTTGGGTCCTTGGATATCTGTGTCCTTGGGTCGGTGGGTCTATGGGTTCTTAGGTCTTTGGGTCTTTTGGTCCCTGCGTCCTTGGGTCCTTGGATAGTCTCCTAACTATCTATCTATCTATCTATCTCTCTCTCTCTCTCTCTATCTATCTATCTATCTATCTATCTATCTATCTATCTATCTATCTATCTATTTATCTATCCATCTATTTATCTATCCATCCATTTATCTATCCATCCATTTATCTATCGATCAATCTCCATTTTTGTCTCTATTTTTCTTCCCTCGTTTCGCTATCAGTAATCGTTTCAGTTTACGTTTTGCGCATACTCTCTCCCCGTCTCCCAATTTCAAGAGATGGAAAGATAGGAAAACAAGAGATATAATGATATCATGATAGTGGAAGATATAAAACAAAGACGTGCATGCATTACCAAGGTCAGAATACAAACACTCCTTGTTACGATACACTAAGAAAAGACAAAGAAATATATATAAAAAACAAAATATTAAAAAAGAAAACAAAAACAGTACTAATGATGACACTGACATTAATATAGATACTGACAAAGAACAATAAAAATATTATAATGAGAAAACTATGAATTACAACAATAATGAGACTATAATAACATTAAGATCCATGTAAAGAAAGACTACACAATGCAAATAAACTGAGAAACACAAAGTTCACCTGACCCTTACGATATGTACAAGTAAAAACACCTAAAAGCAAAAAGAGAAAGTGAAACGTCAAAACACATGCACGTATAACTTATCCTGCTTTCCCTCTTTGTCTTTTCCCCTTCCTCAGTACCCATGACCCTTACCCGCGCCCATTCGTACCCCCTTCCCCCTAACTGTGCCACCTGCCTCACCTATTCACACCTAATTCATTCCCTTACTTTGCCCTTCTTAACTTCCCTTACCTCTATTCCCCTTCGGCTTAACATTTACCCCTTTCTCCACCTCCTTCCCCTAATGGTTTCCACTCAGTCCATTTCACTCCTATTCTCTATCCCCGTAATCTATTCCTCTATCTTTCTTATCCCAGTTCCTCGTCCCCCATCGCTCCGTCCCTAACCCCTTCCTCGCCATTTAAATTTCCAACCCCCATTCCCCATCGCCCCTTCCTCACACCCCATTCCCCATCGACCCTTCCTATCTCCATTACCCATCGCCCTTTCCCACACCCCATTCCCCATCCCCATCGCCCCTTCCCACACCCTATTCCCCATCGCCCCTTCCCATCCCCGATCCCCATCTCTCCTTCCCATCCCCCACTCCCCATCGCCCTTGCCTAACCCATACCCTTCCCTTCCCTTCACTTTTTACAGGTTCTGGGCGAGGATGTGAGCAGACGGCAATGAGGGTAATAGGGTGTGAGGAGGAGAAGGACGTTGTCTTCCGTGTTTGAGTGCGCTATGGTATGTGTGTGTGTGTGTGTGTGTGTGTGTGTGTGTGTGTGTGTGTGTGTGTGTGTGTGTGTGTGTGTGTGTGTGTGTGTGTGTGGTGAATGAGTGTGTGTGTGTGTGTGCGTTCTGTGTATTTTGACCTGTGCGTGTATCCGTATGTACATCTGGAAATGTAGGTCCGAGAGTTTACTTAGCTCTTCTTCCGAGTGTCAGACTTGAACTGTGGTCATCGTAGCAAACCTGGAAAATAAAGAAAAATAATTATTATTTCACTTATCATGTGAATCCGTCTTTATTACAAAACAGAATGCACAAGTATGTATATACACACACAACAACAGCAATATCAATTACGTCCATCGACCCATAGATAATGATAATTATAATAATAGTAAAAACAATAATAAAAGTAATAATAATCCAAACAGGAAAAGCAAAGCGATAGTAATTTAAACCCGATCAACGCGATATGTTTGTTTTACGGAGAAAACCATGTGATTCAACACCATTATGAATGAGACAGACATAATTATGTAGACGGGCCGTAATTTTCAAATCAATGTAAGAAATTCGAAAGCGCCGTTTATACGGAGTTTTAACGAAGGCAGAAACACCTTGTCTGGGGGGGATGTTTTCACCACTGTATGTAGATATTTCCTACGATGAAAGTGCCTCGCATAATCTGAAAATATCGTATACAAAACTGTGACAACCAAAAGATGTAAAATATTTTATGTTACAGAATGCCATAAAAACTAAATTGAACCTACCGTTATTTGTTTTTTAATGCA
>NC_051402.1:12752620-12755120 GCF_015228065.2 Penaeus monodon
TTTTTTTATGACGCGCTGCTAGAGGTTTTTCATGCATATGATGTACATAACGTATATGAATACATCTATAAAAAGGAGATTATGGCCAATTACGCAAGACGAAAAAACACTAAACTGTCCAACATACTATGCAATTTTATGAACATTTCTGAGACAGCTTTCGTCAAAATCCTACGAGATTCTGCAAACTCAACGTAAGATTATAAGTAGCTACAATACGTTACATTAAAATGCTTTTCAATATTCCGCATAAACTCTGCTAACAAATATTTCTTCCTTTATTTATCGCTTTCTCCTTCCTCTATCGTCACCTTCTTTCCTCTTCCATCCTTCTCTCTTAATTCCAAGCAATTCCTCCTATTCTAACCCTTTCTCTTCACCCTCCTCCCTCCTCCCTCCTCCCTCCTCCTTCACCCTCCTCCCTCCTCCTTCACCCTCCTCCCTCCTCCTTCACCACCTCCCTCCTCCTCATCCCTCTCACTCCGCCTCCAACCCTTCCCTCCTCCTCCACCCCCTCCCTCCTCCTTCACCATCTCCCTACTTCTCCACCCTCCTTCCTCCTCCAACCCTTCACTCCTCCCCTGACCTCCCTTTCCGTCCTCCCCCAATTCCCTCACCCCTCCTTTCCCCATCTTTTCCCCTCCCTCCCCCCTTTCATCCCCCTCTCCCCTCTCTGCCATCCTCCCCATAACAACGTCCATTGCAAGTGAAAAGTGAAGGAAGGATAGATCCTTTTTTTTTTTTTTTTTTTTTTTTTCTTTTTTCCCCCCATTTTCATTTCATACAGTTTGAAAATTATCGTTGGATTCCAATACTTTCGCTGAGTCTTTAATAAAGTTTCGGGGGAAATTTTTGCTTCCGGTGGTTCTGAGTTTTCAACAGCCTTTGGTGAAAAAGAAAAAAAAAGAAAGAAAGGGAAAATTAGCCTAATCTACATTATATGTTCGTTACAAATAATTATTTTTTTTTGTAACCAAAATTCTTACATCTCCTCCGTTGTTTAATGCAATATCGATTTCACTGTTTTGCTTTCAGTCTCAAACGTCTGTCTATCGATCTGTCTATCTATACAGAGTCAGACAGACAGACAGACAGAGAGAGGCAACGGGCGGACAGACAACAAGAAAAGACGACAAAAAAGATACAGCAAAAGACGAAATACAAAGAAAAAGACAATTAAACCAAGATTATACAAACTTGTATACATATACGATCATATCGTATGCATGTGACAAACTATTTTCTTCCTAACCAAAGTATGCAACAGTACCCTAAGCTCTGCAACGGAAAGTCGGAATTCTTTCCTTCCCTGTCTGTCTGTCTGTTTCTCTTTTTCCCTGTCTGTCTGTCTGTTTCTTTTTTTTCCGTCTGTCTGTTTCTTTTTTTCTGTCTGTTTCTTTCCTTCCCTGTCTGTCTGTCTGTTTCTTTTTTTTCCTGTCTGTCTGTCTGTTTCTTTTTTTTTTTTCCTGTCTGTCTGTTTCTTTTTTTTCCTGTCTGTCTGTCTGTTTCTTTTTTTCTTTCCTTTCTCTCTCAGTGTGTGTGTGTGTGTGTGTGTGTGTGTGTGTGTGTGTGTGTGTGTGTGTGTGTGTGTGTGTGTGTGGGTGTGTGTGTGTGTGTGTGTGTGTGTGTGTGTGTGTGTCTACCTGTATGTCTGTCTCCTTCTCTCCCTCTCCCTCCTCTCCTCCTCCCACTCTCTCTTTTATTCCTTAGTGTCGGGAGGGATAGAGATTACATTTTGCAAGACTCGTTACTTTCAGAGAGGAATTTATACTTTGGAGTAAAAAGAGAACCTGTTTTAAGGAGAGAAATTTATATGAGTCAAATGTTTAATAATATGATTTTTTTTCTGGAATAGAAATAAGGAGTAGCCTTGGGCTTTGGGTACATTCTCCTGAATAAAAGATATTAACAAGACTTTTTTTATTGTGTGTGTGGGGGGAGGGGGGCAGTTTTGGTTGAATGTTGATAAATCTTTTCGTTAATTTTTTAAAAAAATATATCATACTTTTCGTTACGTTTTCTAGAAAAAATTGTACTTTTCGTTGCGTTTCCCATAGAAAAAATGTACTTGATGTATTTCTAAGTACCTAAATAAATGGCACATGTTTCAATAATACAAAAAGTTAAGTGTATAAGTAAATGCATACTTTGCGTAAGAACGACATAGAGAAAGAGAATAGAGGAGGAGAAAGAGGGATAAAGACAAAAAAGAGAGAAATTAACATACTTTCTGTCAGAAAAGAAAATAATCATAATCATAATATGATATAACCCGAAATACACACCAATAATTAAATAGAAATACAAACAAGTGAACCTAAATACCTCATTCATCAGAGGAAGTGAAATAAAAAGAGACAGAGATAAAGAAAGAGAAAGAGAAAAAGATAGATAGAAGAACAGAAAGAATACCCACGTAGTCGTTCAAAGAAAAAGAGATAGAGAAAAAGAGAAAGAGAAAATAGAAAAAAAAAACAGAAAGAATCAACCATATAACCGT
>NC_051402.1:12762620-12775120 GCF_015228065.2 Penaeus monodon
CCAACCCCTCCGTTCCGGCCCTTTGATTCAATCGCACCGAGTCAGCCAGTCAAAGCAACGACATTCATCCTCCTCTATTCCTCCCTTCTCCACCTCCGCCCCTTTCGTCAGCCGCCGACGTCAGCCAGGCTTACGTCACCCGAATCAGCGCCAGTGACAGCCAGTCTAAGACGCTGGGATGCTGCGTCTTTGTCTTCTCTGAATCTCTTCTGTCACTTATCTTTAATATTGTTTTATTTCGTATTGATGTTCATGCGCGTGGATATGTTTGTGTTTGTTTGTTTGTATGTATGTTTGTGAGTGAAAGTGTGTGTGTGTTTGTGTGTGTGTGTGTGTGTGTGCGTGTGCGTGTGCGTGTGCGTGCGTGTGCGTGTGCGTGCGCGGGCGTGTGCTTGTGCGCGGGCGTGTGCGTGTGCAAGTGCGACTGCGTATATATATGTGTATGTGTGTGCAAAAAAGCTCGCTTGCCTGTACATGGATGCAGAATACCTTATGCACATATCGTATCGTATGACTGCTTGTCTGCATGCACCACGACGCACACGCTGGCTATAGTGATGCGTTGACTTTCAAACACGAAAGCAAACGTATGAAAGAAACATAACCGTCTCTTTTTTTTTTCTTTTTTTTTTTTTAAGTTTGCAGGCAAACTTTGAATAACGAAACAAAAAAACATTTCGTAAAATATGAAAATGAATGGACGAGAGTGAAATGGAAATAAGGAAGAGGAAGAAAAAATTAATAAAGAATGTGATGTTTATTGCTCAGGCACGGGCGAATAAATTGCAGATATTTTAATAAAGAGAAGAAACAGATGTTAAAATGTATCATTACAAAAAATTACCAAAATTAACCAAGATAATATTAACGATAATTATGAAAATGAAATCCTGGTGACAAGTAATAAGCAACTGGCACGAAGATGACGATAACGACGATACTGATACTAATAATGATAAAAATAACAATACTTATTATGATACATTGACAACTAGGATGTCATTACCATTAATGAAAGCTCTGTTAATCACAATGATATAATGACAATGATGATGTTATTACCATAAGCAATAGGTCTGATAGTCAATGCTATAATGGCAATGATGATATTATTACCACAAGCAATAGCTTTGATAAGCACAATGATATAATGACAATGATGTTGTTACCATAAACTATAGCTCCGATAACGATAATACTCTTGTTACCCATTTGCCATTTATACACATATTCATTATCAATGTTATCATTTTACTTGATTATAATTATTTTTTTCAGTATTGCTGTAATCATCTCTGCTGCTATAATGAATAATACCTTGAAAATCCTCTCCCTCGACAGCCAAAAAGTAATACGAAATAAATGAATAAACAGATAAAGAACAAAACAAATCATGGTAATAATGGCGCCATAAAACAGTCCCTAAACAGCAAATAAAAAGAAGCTCCTAAGTAACTTCGCAGATAACAACGCGAGAAGCGAATGACGGGGGGGATGCAGTGAAGCCAGCCAATGCTTCACGCCACACTGAGCTTAGACAATGATGCAATGTTGCTATCCTCTCCCACTCCCTTACTCCCCCAACCCTTCCGCCCACTCTCTCCCTCTCTCCCTCACTCCCACTCTCTCTCTCCTTCTCCCCCTCTCCCTCCCCCCTCTCTTTTCTTCTCGTAATCTCTCCGTCTCCTCCTCTCCTCCACCTCCAGCCTCCGGTCTCCCTTCACTCCCCCTCCCTCTCCTCTCCTCTCGCCTCATCCCCTTCTCCCTCTTTCTATCCTTCCCACTCCTGCCTTCTTTATTACCCTATTTATCATTCCCTGTTCTCTTGTCTCTTTGTTCTGACATTCTCTTGTTTTATCTATATATCAGTTTTATGCCTCCTCCTATTCTTTCTCCCTTTTTTGTCGTTCGTTCTTTATTTCTTTGTCTTGTATTTCCTTCTTTTCATTTAGATGAAGTCCTATTTTCTTTCATTTCTTCATTTGCACTTTTCTATCATTCTAATTTCGGGATTTTTTTTTTCTTCTTTTTCCTACTCTCAGACCTAAACCATTCCATTTCTTTCCATATCTATCTTCTTCTCCTCCGCCTTTTCTCTTATCTTTTTTCCCCTCGTCGATCATTTCATTTCCCTTTTCTCCGATCTCGTTTCTCCGTCCTTCTTATCTCCGTTTCCGTTTTCCGCCCTCGATTATTCCGTCTCTTTGCCTTCCCTTTTCACCGTTCCTCTCCCTCAAGCACTTCATCACCCTTCTTTCATTCTTCTCTTTTCGGTCGTATCTTCTTTCTCCTTTCCTTCCCCTCTCCCTTTCGTCTCCTTTAGTTTCTTCATTCTTCTCTCTCTTTTCTCCAAGCTCTTTTCAATTACTACAATCTTCTTTTTTCCTTTTCTCCAATCTCCTTTCGTCTCCTTCAATCACTTCATTCTTCTTTCTCTTTCCTTCCATCTCCTTTCGCCTCCTTCAATCACTTCATTATACCTCTTTGTTTTCTCCCATCTCCCATTTTCCCCTTCAGTCACTTCATCATCTTTTCTTTCTTCCATCTACAACAATAATTTCATTCTTCTTCCTTTCCTCTCATCTCCCATCTTCCCCTTCACACTTCATTCTTCTTTTTCTTCCTTTCCTCTCAACTCCCATCTTCCCCTTCAGTCACCTCATTCTCCTTCTTCCTTTCCTCGCATCTCCCATCTTCCCCTTCAGTCACTTCATTCTCCCTCTTCCTTTCCTTTCATCTCCCATCTTCCCCATCAATCACTTCATTCTCCTTCTTCCTTTCCTCGCATCTCCCATCTTCCCCTTCAGTCACTTCATTCTCCTTCTTCCTTTCCTCGCATCTCCCATCTTCCCCTTCAGTCACTTCATTCTCCTTCTTCCTTTCCTCGCATCTCCCATCTTCCCCTTCAGTCACTTCATTCTCCTTCCTTTCCTCTCATCTCCCATTTTCCCTTCCCTTCTTCTTTCCCTCTCTCCCATCTCCTCCTTCATTAACCCAGCTTGCGTAGGAAAGGCTAAACAAGGAGCTCAACTTCTTGCAAGATTCCCGCACGTCTCCTCCGCCTTCTACGGGACCTCCTCCAAGTCCTTCAGGATTTAGGACCGACTTCCCCCCTACCAATTTTCTCGAAATTTCTTCCCATAGACTTCCTCGGCACTCCTCCTCCCTCCTTCCCTCCTCCCCCTCCCCACCTCCTCTTACCCTTCCCCCTCACCCTGTTCCTATCTTTATCCCTGCCTAGGACCCCTCTCCTTATCCCCCCTCCCTCCCCCTCGAGTCGCTGTCCCTCCCTCTTCCGACCATATAGGCCCCCACCCCACCCCTCCTCCCCCGGTATACCCTCCCTCTCCCCTCTTTCTTCGCTTCTTTCTTAAACCTCTAACATGATTCTCGTAAATAAGCGCTGCGAGGGAAGAAGAAAAAAATCTCTCTCGGCTATACTGCGTGTATTCCCTTCACTGGATAGTTCTTAAGAAAAAAATATATGAGAGAAAAAAAAGTGTTAGCATTTATCTGCTTAATAATTTTTTTCCTTTTTTTTTGCCTTTCTTTTATCTTCTCACTCCCTGCGTCCAACTCCGCGCGACTGGATCGTTTATATAACTTATATTTTAAAAAGGGAAAAACGAAAAAGAAAAAGGAAGAGGTAAAGGACGTTTAATTGGAACGTTTAAGCAAATGTGAAACTTGGATGAAAATATTTGTACCCGCTTAAAACGCCGAGAAGTGTTGCCAACTTTCAGTCTGTTGCTGCTGCCGTCTTTTGAATTTCTCGTATTTTTTTACCCTCCTCGTGATGCGAATCTGAGATTGCAAAAAGTAGGAGAGAAAATATGTATTCCCGAACGCTTCCTCGCGGGAATACAAACATGATCGCCTTTTCATCTATGAAAAAAGAAGATTAATTTGGGACATGGTTGTCGGAGGGAAAAAAATCATTAGTGTTTTTTTGCTTTGTTTTGTTTTTCTCGCGCTTTCTTTCTTTTTTTATTGCTTCTATCTCATCGTCTCTCCGTCTTCCCCCCACCCCCGCCCTATCTCTATCTCTCTCTCTCTCTCACCTTCCTTTGTTCTTTCCGTACCTCTCCTCTTTCCCTCCCTCTCTCTCCTTCCTTCCCTCCCTTTCTCTCCCCCACTCTCTTTCCTCCCCCTATTTCTCCCTCCTCTTTCCTTCCCTTCTTCTCTCTTACCCCACCTCTCTCGCTCCTTCCTTCCTTCCATCTCTCTCTCCCACCTTCCTTCCTTCCCTCTCCGACTTTCCTTCCATCTATCTCTCTCTCTCCTTCCTTTTCTCTCTCTTTCTCTCTCCTTCCTCCCCCCCCCTCTCTCTCTCTCCTTCCTTCCCCCCCCCTCTCTCTCTCCTTCCCTTCTCTCTCTCTCTCTCTCTCTCTCTCTCCTCTCTCTCTCTCTCTTCTCTTTCTCTTTCTCTTTCTCTTTCTCTTTCTCTTTCTCTCTTTCTCTCTTTCTCTCTCTCCTTCTCCCCCTCTCTCTCCTTCTCCCCCTCTCCCTCCTTCCTTCCCCCTCTCTCTCTCTCTTCTTCCTTCCCTCCTTCTCTCTTCTTCAAGGCAAAACTGATTTCGGAGTTACGGCTCAAAAGGTTACACGGCCGCTACCTTCCTCCCGTAACACATGGTTTAAATCTCCATCAGAACAAAACAACTGCTTTCATTAACTGTTACACGAATCACTGACTGATGAAGAGGGGCGAGGGAAATGTTGTGCAGTGATTCCACTTCGTCTCGTATTAAATCACCGACATGCAATTGCAAACTTAAATTATTCCCCTTCTCGTTTTTTTCTTATTATTTCATTTTGTGTCTGCACGTTGGCTGTACGTGTGTGTGTGTGTGTGTGTGTGTGTGTGTGT
Organism: Penaeus monodon; assembly: GCF_015228065.2. Lineage (NCBI taxonomy): Eukaryota > Metazoa > Arthropoda > Malacostraca > Decapoda > Penaeidae > Penaeus > Penaeus monodon. Next base: position 12,767,488 of record NC_051402.1, read on the forward strand.
GTGTGTGTGTGTGTGTGTGTGTGTGTGTGTGTGTGTGTGTGTGTGTGTGTGTGTGTGTGTGTGTGTGAGTGCACGCCGCACACACGTACACTGTACATATTAATGTCTCTCATATACATGCACAGTCCCCAAGGCCTTGACTTTCTCGTTACGCAGTAAATAACCATTTCCAACTAACCAAGCTCCAGCAACAGCTAAATCATAATTAACCTTAAAATATATCTGGGCGAAGCTTCAACATTTATTCCCCTCTCTTCCCTCCCCCCCTCCCTTCCGTACAGGAGGACGACAAAGCAGAAACGAAAATAAGTGACTGATAATAAAACGCCGCGCAAAACCCGGCCGAGGCCTACTGGAATCGGCCAGACACACCCACGAAGGGCCGGCGTACATGTCGCACTTGCTAAGAGGCTCGTTCCCATGCAGCGGGGACTCCGGCAGATGACGTGGGCGTAGAGAGAGCACAAGGGAAAACTCGGGTGTGGGCGGCGTCCGGGCAAGATGGGTGGTTGACTCGTTCCAGAGAGGGTCGTGGGTGGGTCGTTGGGTCGTTTCACGCGCTCTTTGCAAAGGGGATTGGAGGTGTGGTATTCAATAGTTCTCTGGTCTTTCTTTGTTTTCCTTTTCTTTTCTCTCTTTTATTTGTAAAAAGGCTGATCCTAGTAGTTAACATAATACATATACATATATTTATACATCTATCTATCAGTCCATCTATCTATCAGTCTATCTATCTATATGCATCTATCTATATGCATCTATCTATATGCATCTATCTATATCCATTCATCTATTTATCCATCTGTCTATATCCATTCATCTATTTATCCATCTATCTATTATCTATCTATATGTCCATCCATTTATCTATGTATAATCTATCTCTCTACTTATCTACCAATCTATCTATCTATTTATCTATGTATAATCTATCTCTCTACTTATCTACCAATCTATCTATTCATCTATCTTTCTGTCTATCTGTTTATTTCTATTTATCTATTTGTCTACTTATCTATTGAAAAGAGGAGGGGATGTATCTTCTACAACATTTTCCATAACTTTCCTTATCTGTAGATAAGAGAAATGCAGTGTTGTTGAGCAGTGCAGCTGGATACATAATTATCTAACTTCTCCGGTGATATATGACCGTTTCTCATGAGTTATTAGCTGTGTTAAATTGCACTGTTATATATGTTGGAAAGTGGGTGCTCTCGAAACGTGCAAAGCTTAGGAAAACGAATATTAATGAACACTTTTGATGAAATGATTACTGGAACAATAAAGACACGTTATAATTATAGCAATAACACTGTTAAAATAATAACAAGAATCATAATAACAAAGATGTTAGTAACAATCATGAAAGTAATAATAACAATAATAAAAACTAATCAAAATGAATAATTGTAATAATAACAGATAACATTAAAATATCAAGAGTCATAATGGATAATGATATCAATAACAACAACAATAACAATAACAGTGATAAAAATCATAGTATTAATAAAGATGATAATGGTGATAAATGATAATAGTAATGGTTATGGGGATGGTAATGGTAATAAAAACGGTAATGATAATGGTAATGATGAAATTAATAAAAGCAATCGTATTAAAAACAACAATAATTATTACTACTGAAAAAAAAACTATAGCAATGATAGTAATGATAAAATTATGATGAATATTAATGATAATAATAATAAATAATAATAACAACAGTATTAAGATAATGATATTGGCAACAAAGCAGCAGAAGGGGATGAAGGAGAAGAAATCAGTAGTAATAAGAAGAAACTAGGATAACATTCATCCAAGTACCTTTCAAAACTGATTTCTGGGCGATTCCCAACGTGCAGAAAAGAAAAAAAAAAAATGTATATTTATCTCCTCCTCCTCCTCTTCCTCTTCCTCCTCTTCTTCTCTCCTCCTCCTCCTCCTCCTCCTCCTCCTCCTCCTCCTCCTCCTCCTCCTCCTCCTCCTCCTCCTCCTCTTCCTCTTCCTCTTCCTCTTCCTCTTCCTCCTCTTCTTCTTCTTCTTCTTCTTCTTCTTCTTCTTCTTCTTCTTCTTCCTCCTCCTCCCCCTCCCCCTCCCCCTCCACTTCCCTTCGCTTCCCTTCCCTTCCCCTTTAGGATTTCATCTTTCTTGGGAAATATTCTCCGTCACATTCTCATGAATATCTGGTTCTCTTAACTTCTTCCAGGATATAACGTATTCTTGAGACGCCTCGCTCCACCTCCCACTAATTGAGACACTCGGTGCGAAGTGTCCCTAATTAGAATTTTTTTTCTGGGGGGCCTGGAATGGTCTCTTTTCTCTCTCTCTCTCTCTTTGTCTCTCTCTCTCTTTGTCTCTCTCTCTCTCTTTGTCTCACGCTCTCTCTTTGTCTCTCTCTCTTTGTCTCTATCTCTCCTTTTGTCTCTCTCTCTTTGTCTCTCTCTCTCTTTGTCTCTCTGTCTCTCTGTCACTGTCTCTCTGTCACTGTCTCTCTGTCACTGTCTCTCTGTCTCTGCCTGTCTGCCTCTGTCTGTCTACCTATGTCTGTCTACCTATGTCTGCCTGCCTCTGTCTGTCTGCCTCTGTCTGTCTGCCTCTGTCTGTCTGCCTCTGTCTGTCTGCCTCTGTCTGTCTGCCTCTGTCTGTCTGCCTCTGTTTGTCTGCCTCTGTCTCTGTCTCTGTCTCTCTTATCATCATAAAGGATAATTATAATCATAATAGCAATAATAATGATGATAGTAACAATGAACTATTAATGACAATAATAATACTAACAACAGTCATGATAAAAATAACAATATTTATAATTTTCGCTATAATGATAATAATGATAATAATGATTACGATAATAGTAATCATAGTAATTTTTATAAGAATAAGAAAGACAAAGACAATAACACAAGCACTCATTGCAATAACAAAAGCGATGACAATGACCATGGCCATAACATAAGGATAATAATAACAATAACAATAATAATAACAAAAGTAAAGCATTATTAATAATACTAATAATAGCAATAGTAACAATGATCATATTACTACTACTACTGATACTACGACTACTACTAATAATAATAATAACAATAATAATAATAATAATGATAATAATAATGATAACAATAATAGCAAATATAACAACGATAACAATAATGATAACAGCAATAATAATTATAATAATAATAAATGATAACAATGACAACATTAATGACAGTGACAGTGACTGTGACTGTGGCACTGATAGTGACAGTGATATAGTGACAGTGATATAGTGACAGTGATATAGTGATAGTGATAGTAATAACAATAGTAATTGCAATAATAATACTAAGAAGAAGAATTGTTATTGTTGCTATTATTCTTTATTATTATTATTATTATTATTATTATTATTATTATTATTATTATTATTATTATTATTATTATTATTATTATTATTATTATTATTATTATTACTATTATCATTATCATCACCATCATTGTTAGTATTACTATCATCATTATCATTATCATTACTATCACTATTATTATCTTTGTTTTTGCTATTATTATTATCATTATCATTGTCATTTTATTTACAATAATAATGATATAACTAATAACACTAACACTAACACTAACACTAACAACAACAATAACAACAGCAACAACAAAACATCAATAATAATGATAATGATAATGATAATGATAATAACAATAACAATAACAGTAACAACAACAAAACAACAACAATAATAATAATGATGATAATGTTAATAACTGTTATAATAATGATGGCATTATCTATGGAAAAAAAAACAAGATGAATAAACATAATTCACCGGTACATGCATAAATATATATAAACTACCTGCTTATTTACACTGATATGTTTTTATGTTTCAGCTTTAATAGGTTACTACATATTGTCAAAAGAGGGAAATAAATAGGACGCAGAGTAGTAGAAGAAATCGGTTCTCCTCTGTGTCTCCTATTCTTTATTTTCTTACTCGTCCACCCTAATACTCTTTCTTTTGTATCTGCCGTCGTTAACGTTTTCTTTTTTTTCTTTTTGCTCCGTTGCCTTCCCCCTCTTTCTTTCCATCTCTCTCTTTCTCAAAATCTTTCTTCTACTGAACTACCTTCATCCTCTTCTCATTTGTCTGTCTCTGTCTCTGGTTCTCTTCTAACTACCTTAATCTTTTCTCCCTCTCCCTTCTCCATCTCTTCTTTCCTTCCTTCCTTCCCCCTCTCCCTCTTCCTCTGTTTCGCTCTCATTCTCCCTGGCCCCCCCCATCCCTTCTACCCTTTCCCTATCCACACCCTCTCCTTTCTCCACTCCCTCTCCTTTCTCTTCTCTCTCTCCTTCCTCTTTACCCCTCTCCTTTCCCTTCTCTCTCTTCTCCCTCTCCCTCTCCTTCCTCCTCTCCCTCTCCCTCTTTTTTTTTGCTTTTTTTTCTCTGTCTAGACTTGCGAAACGTTAATCATTGTCCGGGTTCTTGCTCCCTGTGTTCAGCGGTCGCTCTTAAACTTTATTTTATCTCCCTTCTTCTTTTATCTCTGTCTCCCTTTTCTTCGCACTGCCTCTCCCCTCCCCTCCCCCCCCTCCCACCCACATCGAGTCTATTTACGGTGATTAGTATCTTTTTTTTTTTTTTTTTTTTGCTTTTTTTCTCTCCGTAATTTTCTCCTATTCTAGAATGAGTATTTCACGCAGATTATAGATAAAATGAAAGTATGCATAATGATAATGTTGGTAATAGGAATGATGATCGTAATTATGATATTAATGAGAATAACGCTAATAATAATTTTCACTCTGATTACTCTTGTTATCATTATCATTATCAGCATCGGGACTGCTATTTTTGTTACTAAAATTAATTTCACTTGTACTTACATTACATCTCCGATTTGAAATTTATCATTGTCATTACTCTTACTAGAGCTATTAATATTATTGATGCTATTATTGCTTCATCATTATCGTTAGTGATTTTCATATTTGATATTCACATGAATTTGATAGGAAACAAAATATACTCGTACACACGTTTAGTAATTAATTTGATTAGATTTTTATTACAAAAGTCTCATATTTTCAAATTGTTACATCTATCTGTAAATAATGTTTAACCTTCATTTTCCATAAATCTTTTCAATTTCATTTCAAATCATCTGATTTCCCCAAAGCCCATTCAATTTCATTTTATACCCACATCCCACCCTCCCCCCCCTCTCTCTCTGTGTTTCTCTCTGTCTCTCTTTCTCTACCTTTCTCTTTCTGCTTTTCTCTCTCTCTCCCGCATTAATTCAGCTGTGTCGTTGCCCAATGCATTATCCTATTAATGTTCTTTGGATTAAAAAAAAAAAAAAAATATCCCTCAAGGCTGCAAATCCGCCAAGCTTTCAACACAACGTCATTTCCTTCACTATTCGGTTTCCTTCAGAGTTTTGTCCGCAACTTGCCAATTATATCATTTCGTTTTATCGCCTCCTCGTTTTAACTTCTTTTTTTATTCGCTCTCTCTTTGTCTTTCTTCGTGTTGCTTTATCTATTCATTCCTTTTTTTTACTGACCATTTCTTTCTCTTTGTTATTTTGTATGTTTGTTTTTCATTAGAGATTTTTATTTACGTAACTAATTTCTTTGTTAATCTATGCACAGGTAAATATATATATATATATATATATATATATATATATATATATATATATATATATATATATATATATATATAGATAGATAGATAGATAGATAGATAGATAGATAGATAGATAGATAAAGTAACCACATTACCGTGACTGCTACTTTTCTCATTTCCTCTTGTCTTCTTTTCTCTATCCTTCCTCCTTCTCCTCCAGTTTTCGGTTCTTTCTCCTGGTTGTCCTTTCTTCCATTTCTTCCTCTTCCTCTTCTTCATTGGCTTTTTTTCACCGTTTCGCTTCTCCAAAGGTGTAATTTGCTTTCTTTTTTTTCTCTCTACACCTTCCTCTGCTCCATTCGTTTCCCCCGTTAATCACTTCAGTCAGTTCACTTCAATAATTTTCTTTGACTCCCAAAATCCTATTCCTTCCCCTCTCTTCCGCCCTTTGTTTTATTCTCTGCTTCCTCTAGTCTCCCTCCCTCCCTCCCTCCCTTTCCATTTTTTCTCGTGGTTCTGTATCCCTTCTCCACCTCTGTCTGTGTGTCTGTTTGTGTGTGTCTGTGTGTCTGTGTGTGTGTCTGTCTGTCTGTCTGTCTGTCTGCCTGCCTGCCTGTCTGTCTGTCTGTTTGGCTTTCTCTCTCTCTCTCTAACTCCTTTTTCCCTTTTCCCTATCTCCTTTATCTCCTTTCCCCTTCCCTTCCCTTTTACCTTCCTCTCTCACCCTCCTTCCCTCCCTTACTCTCCTTGCCCTTTCCTTCATTCCTTTCCTCCCTCCCTTTCCTCACTTAACTTTTCCTTCATTCATTCCCTCTCTCCCTTACCTACTTCAGCCTTTCTCTACGTCCTTATCTTTCCATCCTCACCCTTTCCCTTCCTTTCCCTCCTTTTCTCCCTCCCTCCCTTCCTTATATCCCTCCCTTCCTCCCTCTCATCCCTCCTTTCCTTCCCTACCTCCCTTACCCTTTCCCTCCTCCCACCCTCCCCTCACCTCCCTTACCCTTACCCTCCCTCCCCACCTCCCTTATACTTTCCATCCTTCTTCCCTCCCTCTCTCCCTCACCTCCCTTACCCCTTTCCCTCCGTCACCTCCCTTACCCTTTTCCCTCCGTCACCTCCCTTACCCTTTTCCCTCCGTCACCTCCCTTACCCTTTTCCCTCCCTCCGTCCCTCCGTTACCCTTTCTTCCCCTCACTCTCTCCCTCCGTCACTTCCCTTACCCTTTTCCCTCCGTCACCTCCCTTACCCTTTTCCCTCCGTCACCTCCCTTACCCTTTTCCCTCCCTCCGTCCCTCAGTTACCCTTTCTTCCCCTCACTCCCTCCCTCCCTTACCCCTTTCCCTCCCTCCGTCCCTCCAGCCGTCGGGGCTTAGAGACGACGAGTTTTACGAGCGTTCCGCCCTGGGTCTGCTCGCTTCATCATCAACTGTCTGAGTGAGTTTTTATTCGCCCTTGCTTTTATCTCCTCTTTGATTACGCTCTCCTTCCTCCACCCCCTCCTTTCTTTCCTCTCATGCCCTTCCCCCCCCTATCCCTGCCTCCTATCCCTCCTTTCTATCTAACCATCCTCTTCCCTCCCTTTGCACCCCCCCCCCACAGCCCCTTCTCTCTATCTACTCATCCTCACGCCCATCCCCCTTCCTCTCCTTTCTTCCCCTCCCTCACTCCCACCCTATTCGCCGCCCATTTCTCCATAACAGAGTCAGAAGGTCGAACAGTCCTTTCGGATTTGGCAGTCTTTACATTTCTCTGACTAAAAGTTTCACTAGTTTTTTTTTGTTTGTTTTTTTTATCTGTAGTTTTGTGTGTGTTTATCATTCTGTCCCGTTGCTTATAAGAATTCTAGTTTTTCTTTCTCAATCTATCTTTCTATTTATTTATCTCTGTCCTTTTCGCTCTCTTTTTGTCCTTTTCTCTATTTGCCTGTCTGTCATTTTTATCTGTTTTGGTCTTTCTATCTGTCCATCTTTTTGTCTGTCTCTCCATCTGTCTCTGTCCTTTTTTCT
>NC_051402.1:12787857-12792857 GCF_015228065.2 Penaeus monodon
ATTGTGACAAAATTTTTTTTTCTTTTGGGGGGAAAAGGGGTTTTGGGGGGGGGGGGGTGAAAATTTTGGCTACGCAAGGGATTTTTCAAACCTTTTGATCCCTGATTTTGATTTTATAAATGAGGGATGATGAGATAATAGCGGTTTTTTTGAGGGGGGTAATGATTAAAAAAAAGGGAAATGACGTGCGCCTTGAAATATCAGATATAGTTGATCCCATAATTTTTTGGTAATTTACCGATATTTGTTATATTACCAGATGTAAAACCAAAATTCCCTCTGTTATTATAATAATTCCAACGGGAAAATGCTGTGCTCTTTTTCCTTTTTTTTGGAAAAAATGTCTCTGCCATAGAGGCTTGCTAGTGTTTTACCCACAAAGGAGTCAGTTGATGCCCCTTGGGATTTTATTTAAATTTCCCTTTCCTTGAATTGGCGGGAAAAAAACATTTTTACCATGCTATAAATATCGATGGGTTATTTTTTTTATAGACAAAATTACATAATGTTATTGACCTTTTTAACAGAAATATAAGGAACGTAAAATTTTTTTCTCGAAAATAAAGGGAAAAAGGGTAAACAGGTGCGGCAGGCAGTATTTTGTAATTGGCCTTAATGTTTTGGGTAAAGTGTATCATCTCTTCTAAAAGTTTTTAATAAAGTAAACGCAGGTGAGCATGACAGTCGTACATCCATGCCCGTCGGATGGGTTAACACCCCATCAGAATACTCTTAGGAAAAAAAAAATTTCCTTTTCAGTATTTTTTAAATGGAGGTCGAACTACTGGTTATATGTACCTTGGAAATAAAAACGGAAATCTCTCTGTTGATAGCTGCATCGGAGCCCGGCCAAACCCAGAGGAATCCATCGATTCTAGTTTTCTTTAATTGATCCTTTTAAAAAAAATTTCGGAGCAGCGGGTAGAAGGCAGGAAGGAAAGATAACATTCCCCCCCTCTACCTATCTTTCTTGTTTCTCCCCTCTCCTCCTTTCGCTCCCCCTTCCCTTCCCCCCTTATCCACCTTCGCTTCCCTCTATTCCACTTTTCCATCTCCCTTCTTTTCTTTTTTTTTCATCTCCTGGGTCCCGTTTCGGATAAGGGAAACGACGAAGGGAAGTAAAAACAGATTAGGTGTGTGCGGGTGTATCTGGTGCGTAGGCAGTCTATTTTATAAAATTTCCCGGACTAAAGTCGTCCTGGGTCCACACTTTTCGCTTCACTGAATGTCGACACCATCTCGAAAGGGAACAAAACCCCTTTCCGGGGTTTGCAAAATAATTTTGGGGTTTTTTGTATAAGTTGAGGGGGGGGAAATTGTGGAGAGTTTAGACCAAAATCGATTTTGATCGATATGTGTTAGGATGAAAGTGTTTGTGTGTGCGTGGTGTGTGTGTGTGTGCGGGGCGCGGCGAGCGCTTGTTTGCTTCCCGGGGTTTTATAAGTATATAAAATAAGTTATAGCCGTTTTTTTCCCAGAAAAAAAGTAGATAGGAAAGAAGAGCGAAAGAAAAAAAACAAAACAAAAAACGAGCGACCTGCACGACTGCATGAATAAAAAGAAGAGAAATAACAAGAAAAGGGAGAGAAAAAAGCAGTTAAAAAATAGTTTGATAAGGACTTTGAAAGAAATAAGTGGCTCAGTGAGAATAAAAAAAAGAAATATTTGTTTTTGAGGCGAGTTAAAAAATATATAAATGAAATATTTAGAGAGAGATATCAAATGAGGAAAAAAGGAAAAAGGGCAAAAAAAGGGAAGGTTACCCAAAAAGTGATTTGATATAGCGTAAAAAAGTACAAAAGTAGGGAAAAAAGAGAAAATACATAACAGAAATGGAGAGAAAGATTTTAAATCCGAAATAAAGACACCGAGGAGTTTTGGATATGTGTGTGTTTATCAACTTGCGACGCTTTTTAAAGGGGAAATTTAAAAAATGATCCACTTTGGTGACAGGTGAGATCTCGGATAAATGGAAGAGGTTTTCCAAAAGACGGTTGGAGTGTCCCAAAGGGGAAAAATTTTTTTTTTTTTTTTTTTTTTTCTTTGTGGGGGGGGGGGGAAAAAGCGCGGGGGTGGTACAAAAATATGGTAATGTAAGGAGTAAGGAAGAGGGACGGAGGGAAAAGGGGGAAAATTAAGGAGGGGAGGAAGAGGGAAGAAAAAAAAAAATCTGCATTCCAAACCCCCTACATTTGCTGAAGGGGTAGGGGGCCCTTGGGGGATAAGAAAGAGGGGTAAAGAAGGGGAAAAGAGGGAGAAAGGAAGAGGGAATAAGGCGATAAGAGGAGGAGGACTTGCCGGGAGGAACTAGAGGAAAAGAGAAAAAAGAATGAACGTTTAAGAAAAAAAAGAAGTTTAAGACCAAAAAAAAAAATAAATAAATATGAAAACAAACAAACCAAAGACAAAAAAAAAATAAAAAAAAAAACAAACAGGGAAAAAAAGAAAAAAAAATAATAAAATTGGAAAACCAACCGTCGGCAAAACAAATAGTAAATAAGGATTATTAAACGTCGATCAACAACTTTGAACCCTTCAAAATCCCTTTACACTTCATTAATCTTCAAAGCGATAGATCATGAAGCTTAATGAATGAACTCGAGCGTTAAACATCAAAAGATCACAAAAAAAGGGTTTCCCCACGGCACCCCTTTTAATTGATTTTAAACTCTTTAAACAAAAAACGTCATGCCCTAAAGTCAAAAAAAAATCCTTCAATGTGAAAAGTCCTCAAAAAAATCAGTTTTCTTATTTTCAATTGATTAGCTCCAAAATTTGCAAAAAATCCCTTTGACAGGAGAGATTTGTTAAGCTGTTATCGTTTGATCTGACGACTTAATTTTGTTTGTGTTTGATTGTCACAAGATTATCAGATTTTTTTTTCTTTTCATGATTGACTCTTATTTTACGTGAGATCATTCAGGAATTAAATCATGTTTAAAAAAATTTTTTTTTTTGGGAAAGGCGGAAAAATGTTTTTTTTATTTTAATCATTCCCCTTTTTTTCCCCATGATACTTTATATGAATAGGGGGGGGCAATAGTATCTGCAATAACAATCAGATAAACAATTTTTATAAATCAAGGAAAAAATTTTAAAGGAAGAGAATAATATCAAAAATGATTTTTACGAAGATTAAGATAAGCAAAACACAAGAACAAAAAAAATGGACTATAAACTCTTTTTAAAAACCAAATAGCATCATCAACAATCACAAAAAAAGGGGTTAGTTTTTGTCGAACGGGATAAAAAAAAAAAAAAAAAAAAAAAAAGATAACAAAAAACCAAAACAATGAACAAAAAAAGTCTCGCACGCGTTACTAAAAGGGGATGTTCCTTACCCCCCCCCCCTATCCCTTTCCCATCCCCCCCTCTCTCCCCTGATTCCCCCTCTCCCTCCCCATGATCCCCCCCCCCTCTCCCATTACCTTTCCCTCCCTCCCCATAATCCTCCCCTCGCCCTTTTATAACCCCCCCCCCTTTCCCCCCCCATGATCCTTCCCCTCTCCATCGCTATCCTCCCCTTTCCCCCCCCTCTCCCCCTCCTATCCTCCCCTATCCTCCCCTTTCCCCTATCCACCCCCCACCTCCTCCCTTCCCCCCCCCCCTTTGCTTTCACGATGCAAAACAATCTATTTCATTGTATAAATTCACCCCAGAGAATAGCTTGGTGGGGGGGGGGGTGAAGGGGAGGGGAAGGGAGAGGGGAGGGGGCGGGAAGGGCGTAAAGGATCGACAAATAAAAACAGGGTGTGATTGACGGGACGCATGGTACGCGAACATTTTGCAAAATTTTTAAAATTTTTTATTGAGAGATCCTTGAAAGGATTAGAAGGGGAGAAGGAAGGGGGGATGAGGAGGGGAAGAGGAAGGGGGGGAGGAGGGGTAGGAGTAGGAAAAGGAAGGGGGAGGAGGAGTGGAAGAGGAAGGGGGAGGAGGAGAGGAAGAGGAAGGGGGAGAGGAGGAGTAGGAGGAGGAAGGGAGGAGAGGAGTAGGAGGAGAAGGGGGAGGAGAGAGTAGGAGGGAGGGAGGAGGAGGGGGGGAGGGGAAGAGGAGAGAAGGAGGGGGAAGGGGGGAGGAAGGGAGAAAGAGGAGGATAGAGGAGGAAGGGGGAGTTGGAACAAGAAGTAGTAGAAGAAGAATGACGGTGACGATGACGAGACGGAGGAGGGGAGGGGGAGAGAAAGGAGGAGAAGGAAGATCAGATAGTCGGGTGGATTAAAAAAAGAGGGGGGGGAGAGAAGAGAGACAGAATGAGAGAAGAATGAAGGGAAGTTAGAGTGAGTGTGAGAAAGAGAAAGAGAGAGAGAAAGAGGAAGAGAGACAGATAAATAGAGAGAGAGAGGGGGGGGGGAGAGAGAGAGAGAAAGAGACAGAGACAGAGACAGAGACAGAGACAGAGACAGAGACAGAGACAGAGACAGAGACAGAGAGAGAGAGAGAGAGAGAGAGAGAGAGAGAGAGAGAGAGAGAGAGAGAGAGAGAGAGAGAAGAGAGAAGAGAGAGAGAGGGGGGGGGGGGGGATGGAGAGGAAGTGGAAGAGAGAGACATAAATAAATAGAACGCGAGGGAGTGAGACGACCCCTCCCCTGTCCCCTCTCAACGCCTCCCCTCCCCCCACCCGTCAATCGCGCCTCCCCCCCCCTCTCCTCCCCAACACCCGCCCCCGGCACCCGCCCCGAATGCCACCCGCGGAAATCTCTGCAAATCCCTCTCCAATTCCAATATAGACAGCGATGGCAAATATTATTACGAAAATTGTCAGTCTCCCTCTCGCCCTTTCCGAGCTGCTGCCAAATACAAACATGTGCGGGAGTCCTCCGGCGGTGGAGTCGAGGACACTCCCTGGCATCCAAAGCAGTGCCAAGGCGGAGGCGAGGGCGAAGGAGGAACGTGGGCGGGGGTGAGCGGCCGCCCCAAGGGGATCCTCCGAACTCGTGGGCGGGAAATATCGGCGTCTGATTCTTTCGATCTTAGACTGTCTGTTTTTCTGTCTGCCT
>NC_051402.1:12797857-12802857 GCF_015228065.2 Penaeus monodon
TTTTTATCCCGTTCGACTAAAACTGAACCCCTTTTTGTGATTGTTGATGATGCTATTTTGTTTTTAAAGAGTTTATAGTCCATTGTTCTTGTTCTTGTGTATTGCTTATACTTAATCATTCGTATAAATCATTGTTGATATTATTACTCTTCCATTAATATTTTCCTTGATTTATATAATTGTTTATACTGATTGTTATTGCAGATACTATTGTCCCCGCTATTCATATAAAGTATCATAGGGATAGAAAGAGGAAATGATTAGAAAATGAAAAAAAACATTCCGCAACATATCTCCACGAAAACATATTTTAACATGATTTAATTCCCTGAATGATCTCACGTAAAATAAGAGTCAATCGATGATAAGAAAAAAAAATCTGATAATCTTGTGACATATCAAACACAAACAGAATTAAGTACGTCAGATCGAACGATAACAGTCTTAAGCAAATCTCTCCTGTCGAAGGATATTTGCTAATTTGGAGCATAATCAATTGAAAATAAGATAACTGATTTATGGAGACTTTTCACACTTGAAGGATTTTTTTTTCGACTTTAGAGGCGAATGACGTGTGTGATTAAGAGATTAGAATCAATGTAAAAGCAGGTGCCGTGGAAACTTTTTTTGTGATCTTTTGATGTTTAACGCTCGAGTTCATTCATTATAGCTTCATGATCTATCGCTTTCGAAGATTAATGAAGTGTAAAGGGATTTTTGGAATGGCTTCTAATGTTGTTGATCGATCGTTTAATAATCTCTCTATTTACTATGTTCGTTTTCTCGACGGTTGGTTTTCCAATTTTAGTTATGTTTTTCGCTGGTTTCCCTGTTTTGTTTTTTGTTTTATTATTTTTTTGTCTTTGTGTTTGTTTGTTTTCATATTCATTTATTATTTTTTTTTGGTCTTAATCTTCTTTTGTTCTTATCGTTCATCTCTTTCTTCTCTTTTCCTCTACGTTCCTCTCCGGCAAGTCCTCCTCCTCTTATCGCCTTATTCCCTCTTCCTTTCTCACCTCTTCTCCCCTTCTTTACCCCTCATTTCTTATCCCCAAGCCCCATCACCCATTCAGCAAATGTAGGGTTATGGAATGCAGATATTTTTTTTTTTCTTCCTCTCTCCTCCCCTCCTTATATTTTCCCCTTTGCCCTCCGTCCCTCTTCCTACTCCTTACATTACCATATTTTTCGTAGCCACCCTGCGCTTTACTCCCCCTCCCCCCACAAAGAAAAAGAAGAAAAAAAGAAAAAGGTTCTCCTTGGGATCACTCCAACCGTCTTTTAGTGGAACAGCCTCTTCCATTGATCCGAGACTCTCACACTGTCACCAAAGTGGATCATTTATAATTCCCTTGATAAGCGTCGCGAAGTTGATAAACACACACATATCCAAAACTCACTCGCGTGTCTTCATTTCGGAGTAAACTCTTTCTCTCCATTTCTGTTATGTATTTTCTCTTTCTCCCTACTTTTGTACTTTCTACGTCTATATCAAATCACTTTTTGGGTAACTCTTCCTTTTTCTGCCTTTCTTCCTTTTTTCTCTCATTCGATATCTCTCTCTAAATATCTGCTATTTATATATTTTTCAACTCGTCCTCAAAAGCAAGTCATTTCTTTTTCTTATTCTCACTGAGCCATCTTATTTGCTTTCAACGTCCTTATCAAACTATTCCAACTGCTTTCTCTCTCCTTCTCTTGTTATTTACTCTTCTTATCTATTCATGCAGTCGTGCAGGTCGCTCGTTTTTTTGTTTTGTTTTTTTTCTTTCGCTCTTTCTTCCTATCTACTTCTTTTCTGGAAATAAACGGCTACTAACTTATTTGTATATACTTATAACCGCGTAAGCAAACAAGCGCTCGCGCGCGCGCGCACACACACACACACACACGCACACACACACACACTTACACTCACTAACACAATATCGATCAAAATCGATTTTGCGTCTAAGCATCTCCACATCTCGCCTCACACTTATACAAAACACCGCAATTCATTTAGCAACCTCGGAAGGGTTGTGTTCCCCTTTCGAGATGGTGTCGACATATCAGTGAAGCGAAATGTGTGGACACCAGGACGCACTTTAGTCCGGAATTATATAAAATAGACTGACACATACGCACACAGATACACACACGCACACACACTAATCTGTTTCACTTCCTCTTCGTCGTTTCCATTATCCGAAGACGGGAGCCAGGAGATGAAAAAGAAGAAAAGAAGGGAGATGGAAAAGTGGAATAGAGGGAAGCGAAGGTGGATAAGGGGGGGAAGGGAAGGGGTATGCGAAAGGAGGAGAGGGAGAGAAACAAGAAAGATAGGTAGAGGGAGGGAGATGTTATCTTTCCTCTCCTGCCTTCTACCTGCTGCTCACGAAGTTTCTTTAAAAGGATCAATTAAAGAAATCTAGAATCGATGGATTCCTCTGGTTCGGCACGTGACTCCGATGCAGCTAGTCAACAGAGAGACTTTCACGTTATATATTCCAAGGTACATATAACCAGGTAGTTCGACCTCCATTTAACATACTGAAAAGGAAATTGTTTTTTTCCTAAGAGTATTCTGATGGCTGTTAACCCAATCCGACGGGCATGGCATGTACGTACATGTCATGCTCACCGTGCGTTTACTTTATTAAATGCTTTTAGACAGAGATGACTACACTTGTACCAAGACATTAATGAGCCAATTACGAAGTACTGCCTGCCGCACCTGTTTACCCTTTTCCTTGATTTTCGAGAATATTTTACGTTACCTTATATTTCTGTTAATAAGGTCAATAACATTATAGTAATTATGTCTATAATAAAAATAACACCATCGATATTCATAGCACTGGTAAAAATGTTTTTCCTGCCAATTCAAGGAAAGGTGAAATTAAGTAAAGTACCAAGGTCTATCAACTGACTCCTTTGTGGCTAAGCACTAGCAGAGCCATCTATGTGCAGAGACATTTACACAAAAAAAGCGAAAATGAGCACAGCATTTTCCCGTTGGAATTATTATAAATAACAGAGGAGAATTTTGGTTTTACATCTGGTAAGTATAACAAATATCGAGTAAATTACACAAACAATTATGGTATCAAGCTATATCTGATATTTCAAGGCGCACTGTCATTTCCATTATCTTATCATCATTATCACCATCATAATAACCGCTATTATCATCATCATCATCATTATAAAATCAAAATCAGCATCAAAAGGTTTGAAATCTGAGTAGCCAATATCAACCATCCAACCATTCGCAAAGAAAAAAAATAGTCACAAATACTCTGCCTCATTCCCTTCCTCACCCTCCCTCATAAATCTCTTCTCCGCCTCATAAGGCTACGAGATGAGCCCCATCCCAATCCCTTTGCAATAATTCACTGAGTGAGGCGATTTTCATCATCTCGTATGCACCCGCACATCCTCTGGCAGCCATTTAAAACGTCATCCAAAAAAAAAACGACCAAAGAATTATTCAAAGGCTGTGTCATAAAACTCATGCAACAGATAGGATTTATTACATATACTACTAGGTTATGGACTTCCGTATGTTGGGTGGCATAGTAGTGCTAAGAGTGCTAAAAGTCAAGTATTTTTGATCTAAATACTTGTATGTGTAACCAGTGATAGAACCTTATTTTCACCTTTTTTTCTTTAGTGTAAGATCTACCGTTTCCTCCCGTATCCTCACATTATGAAGATGAAAAAGGTAGGCTTACTGTATGATAAGGTATCTTGGTATATCCCTGTGTCATATAGGCTTATGGGAGAGAGTGGAAACTAGCATTGGCATCATGATCTCCCAAGGTCCATGCCCCTCACTCCCAACTCTAGACTTCCAGATCCCCCCCCCCCCCTGCACCGCCAGGACTACCCATATCACTATCCTTTACCCTTTATCTACCCTACAGACACCCCCCCTACCCCACACGATCTCCCCCCTTTATAACATCCCTCTCTCAGAACTCATCCCCCACCCCACCAACCTACCACGACCTCCCCCCGCCCAATATCAACCCCCTCCCCCCCCTCCACACCGCTCATCCGCGACCTCACTCAGGCCCACCGCTTACACACCATCCCCTCCCGCCCACCACAACCCACCACCCCTTATCCTTCCACCGCCTACCCATCACCCCTCCCGCCCACCACCTACCCACCACTCCCTCCCGCCCACCCACCACTTCCTCTAGCCCACCGCCTACCCACCACTCCCTCCCGCCCACCACGACCCACCACCCCCTATTCGCCCACCGCCCAGCCAAATTCCCCGCCCACCCTACACACCCTGGCCGTTTTCCAGACGCCGAGTGGCCGACGGGAAATATTTTTATGATCTGGAATATTTACATCTTTTGGGGGCAAAGGAAAGGAGGGAGGGAGAGAGGGAAGGAGAGAGAGGGAGGGAGGGAGAGAGGGAGAGAGGGAGAGAGGGAGGGAGGGAGGGAGGGAGGGAGGGAGGGAGGGAGGGAGGAAAGGAGAGAGAGAGAGAGGGAGGGAGGGCGGAAGGAGGGAGCAAAGGGAAGGAGGGAAGCAGTGAAGGAGGACGGGAGGGAGGGTTAAAGGGGGAAGGACTTACATGATTGGTAAGAAGAGAGAGGAAGAGAGGGAGAAAGGTAGGGAAAGGGAGAGAGTAGCAAGAGGGAGAGGTAGAAATCAGTAATATTCATATAATATTCATGAACAATATGTGTATTTTTCGTACGCTCCTCTCCCTTCTCCCTGCCCCCTCATCACTTCCTCATTCTGCCTCACTCGTAGACAATGGAGGCAATGTGTGTCGGGCTATGCTTCATGCATTAGTGATTTCATTTATGTTGCTTCCAAAATATAAACCAGTACATATTTATGGTTGTTAAGTCATGACAAACAAACTAATTACGTACATGAAATAATGAATTAATGAATTCTCTATCTCATCTATCTATCTATCTATTCATATATATTATCTCACTCTGCCCTTACCCATAGACATTTCCTTCGTAATGAATATCTCCTCTCTT
>NC_051402.1:12810357-12812857 GCF_015228065.2 Penaeus monodon
AAAAAGCTGTTCTGGTACTGAAAAAAAATCTGTCTTGCCTATATATACATACATACATGTGTATGTACATATATATACGCGCGCGCGCTCGCGTACGTGTGTGTGTGTGTGTTTGTGTGTGTGTGTGCTTGTGTGTGTAAGAATGGACGTATGTACATTTAGGAGTATATTTATTTTATTTCAAATTCAAACCTATTTGTTTTCGTCACAAATATTTCAAACATGTAGTCTATGTTTGTTTTTCATTAATGACTGAAAAATATGCTTTGAAACCTATAAATCTTCGTTCAAATTTAGACCTGCATGTGCGAAGTGTTGTGATATTTTTCATCATGCATACACAGTACTGTACATGTGTATGCATTCACTTTCCAGTTAAACAAATTTATATGTTGTAAATCCTAAACCCATGATATATTTTTGAAGATTTGAACATATGATGGTTATACATAATTATGAGAGAGAGGGAGAGGGGAGAGAGAGAGAGAGAGAGAGAGAGAGAGAGAGAGAGAGAGAGAGAGAGAGAGAGAGAGAGAGAGAGAGATTGACAGAGAGAGATGGATGAGGAATAAGAGAAAAAAAAATATCCCACCTAAATCATCCTGATGAAAAGTATTGTTCATTAATAATTACAACAAACAATTTCCATCATTTACATCGTTTCATGACACAAATTAACTTGTTACTTGTTTTGAAAACCCGCTAAAACATTTTAATTCATGGAATACTATGTCGAGTGAACTTTAAACAATTATTAATCACTCATCCTCCCACCCCCCCTTCCTCCCATTCTAATAAATAAATACAATTCACCACAAGATAACTCACGTCACTAGGCTAACAATCTCAATAAAAAAATGAAATAAATGTTCCAATAAGCCAGACAATGCATCTAGATTAGAATCACTACGGGCATAATAACTTAATCGTAACTTACAGCAGTTGGAGCTGAATAATCAAATCCGGTTCTGCGTTATCCTCTCTTGCGTAAAGAGTGGTACGGAGGGAGTGATAGAGCGGGTGGGTGGTGGTACAAAAAGGGTGGGTGGTGGTACGGTGTGGTACAGTGGGGTGGTTTGTGGGACAGAGTGGGTGGTTTGTGGGACAGAGTGGGTGGTTTGTGGGACAGAGGGGGTGGTTTGTGGTACAGAGGGGGTGATTTGTGGTACTGAGGGGGTGGTTTGTGGTATAGAGTGGGTGGTTTGTGGTACAGAGGGGGTGTTTGTGGAACAGAGGGGGAGGTTTGCGGTACAGAGGGGGAGGTTTGCGGTACAGAGGGGGTGGTTTGTGGTACAGAGTGGGTGGTTTGTGGTACAGAGTGGGTGGTTTGTGGAACAGAGGGGGTGGTTTGTGGTACAGAGATGGTGGTTTGTGGTACAGAGTGGGCGGTTTGTGGTACACAAGGGGTGTTTGTGGTACAGGGTGGGTGGTTTGTGGTACAGAGGGGGTGTTTGTGGTACAGACTGGGTGGTTTGTGGTACAGAGGGGGTGGGCGTGTCGTGTGTGGATTGTGGTAGGGGAAGGGGATTGACGGTTGTTAGGGTAAGTGGGTGGTAAGATAATTAAGTTGATGGCTTCAGTAGGTAGGTGAATGGATAAATGACTTAGTGATAAAGAGGGTAGGTTGAGTAGTTATCAGGTTGTAAGGGAAAATAGTACATATTGTTTGGTTAGGTATTCGATTAGTATTATTGTTATCATAATTATCATCACCATCATATTCTTATTGTTACTGTCATTATCATTATTACTGTTATAGCAATAATAATTATTATTTTCATTATTAATATCGTTATCATTAGTATTAATAATTATATTATTGTCGTTAGTAATATTAACATTATTATTGTAATCATTATCATCAATACTGGTATCTTATTAATATCATGATCAATATTATTAGCACTGATATTATCATTATCATCATTAACATTACTAGCATTATCATTACCAAGGCAGCATCACTATAACCATTAATTATTATAGTCACCAATATTATTTTGTGCTTTGTTTCTTGATATTTCTGCAAATTTTGTTGATATTTCGTAAAAACTGCACTAATTTGTTATCATATATAATAAGTTTCAACATTACCCTAATCACAATCTTCAGCATGTTTTAGTCTTATATAAATTTACATTATTCACTTTATCGTCAATATTACTATTATTGAAAACATAACAATTACTCTAACAACCATTCCATATTTTATGTACCAATAGTAGCAGCGCTAAAACCAATCAATGCAATTGCAGGCGTAGTATTAGCAAGAGTAATACTAGTACAGATTTGATGTTAATATCGTTCGACTTCTTCCTTCGAGAGAGAGGCAGCATAAAGGAAGCATAGAAGGTGCAGAGGAAACCCAAAACCACAATGTAATTAAATTGTCCCCGCACATGACAACAGCCCAACTGCATAATAAAGCTGTTATGACAGGCATGCTAATGGGTAAATTTAATCAAATCTACAAACACGAATATAATTCACAGATCTGTTT
>NC_051402.1:12832857-12850357 GCF_015228065.2 Penaeus monodon
CCTCTCTTCACATGGAGAGGGTGGTATGAGAAGAAGTGTATGTACATACCACTATGCATGGGTTTCCTGTATATGGAGAAGGAGAAGTGGTCAGCAGAGCGATGGACTAAGGTGTCCAAGAAAGGGAGCCTGTTGTCAACCTCCCATTCCACCTTGAAACGGATGGAAGGAGAGAGAGAGTTCAGCTGCATCAGGGAAACCCGGAAACAGAGCAGGGTCATGAGGCCAGAGAGCAAAAGACGTCGTCGACATACCTCAGCCAGATCGACGGCCGAATGGAGATGGAAGGGAGAAGCTCAGACTCGAAGAATTCCATGAACAGTTTGCCAGACTGGAGAGAGGGGAGAGCCCATGGCAACACCGAACGTTGAGAGTAAAAACGACCTTCGAAAGAAAAGGAATTAGAATCCACACACAGACGAATCAGCTGGAGGAAGGCGTCGGTGGGCAGAGGGAGACGAGGATCCTCTGCGGGGAGTCTCCTCTGGAGGAAAGCCAGGACATCATCAAGCGGGACCTTGGGAACAGGGACTCAACGTCCAAGCTCATCATGGTCACCGGTGAAGCTCCGCGAAACGCGGGAGATGAAGTCCTGAGAGTGGCGCAGGTGAGCAGGAGAGAAGGTGCCAAGAAGGGGAGTGAGACACTTTGCCAGCCAGGCAGCAAGAGGGTGCGTCACAGATCCCCGGGAGGAGATGATGGGCGTAGAGGCACGGCCGGCTTATGGGTTTTAGGAAGCCCATAGAAATGAGGGAGTCGAGGGCTGATGACCTAGTACCTCTGGTAGATTTGCCTCCGGAAAACAGGCTGCTATCTCTTTCAGGCGACGGTGGAAAGGTAGCAGCAATGCGTTTCACGGGGGTCACTAGTCAAGGGAGCATAAGTCGAGGCGTCATCCAACAGGTCCTGGGCCTTCTGCAGGTAAGAGGCACGGTCGAGGACCACCACCGAGTTGCCCTTGTCAGAGGGCAGAATGGTGACGTCCTCCCTGCGCAGGCTTTGAAGGGCCTCACGGTAACACCTAGGAATGGAAGGGTTAGGATGGAGGAGAGATTCGAGGGCCGGGATGAAAGCACCACGAAGGAGAGAGACATCAGGCAAAGAGTTCCTGTGAGAAGAGATGAAACGGTCAAAGGAGGAAATAATGTCGATGGAGGTAAGGGGGTGAGGGCGGAGAGCAAAGGAAAGACCGAACCCAAGGAGTTGAAGCTGGTGGGGGGTCAAGGACAGGGAAGATAAGTTGGTAACAGCGTCGGTGAGGGAGAAGCGGGACCAAGGACTGCGGGCGGTCAGGCTGGAAAGTTTCTGGGAGAGAGAGTGGCCATGGTTGGTGGAGAGGGACCGGGAGGAATCATGGGCAACGTCGGACATGAGCTGGAAGATATGTCTAGGGAGGCGCTCCTCCAGGAAGTCCGAACGTGCACGTGAACGGTAGAAGGCATGCTCGACGTCCCTCCTGCCAGCACGAATGCGTTCAAGGAGGAGAGAACGTGCATAGTCCGGAAAGGGAGATCCTTCCTCCGAATGTTTCAGTACATTAGCGATGGAGGAAGGGAGTACCTGCTCGTCAAGGCAGTCACGGAGGAAACGTAGTTGGTTCTTCCGTCGGGCCGTGGCGATGACTGAATCCTCGTAGGCACGAAAAGCAGGTACCATGTCAGGGAAGGAGGTGAACAGGAACAAGAGAAGATTTCTTTTAACCGTGGGGTCCATCGGCCGTCGATCTGGCTGAGGTATGTCGACGACGTCTTTGCTCTCTGGCCTCATGACCCTGCTCTGTTTCCGGGTTTCCTGATGCAGCTGAACTCTCTCTCTCCTTCCATCCGTTTCAAGGTGGAATGGGAGGTTGACAACAGGCTCCCTTTCTTGGACACCTTAGTCCATCGCTCTGCTGACCACTTCTCCTTCTCCATATACAGGAAACCCATGCATAGTGGTATGTACATACACTTCTTCTCATACCACCCTCTCCATGTGAAGAGAGGTGTTGCCACCTCGCTGTTCCTTCGCGCCCTTCGCATCTGTGACCCCCAGTACCTGGATGGAGAGATCGTCTTCCTTCGTCGCTCTTTCTCCAAACTGGGCTACCCTGGTCATGTTCTCGATGCCGCGTTATCCAGGGCGCGGCGTACCTTCTATCACGACTCTCCTCCTAAATTGACTCCTCATTTGCCCGTCCTCAGCCTGCCCTACACTGAGGAAATTTACTCTCTCCGTCGCCCTCTTCACCCTCTCAACTGCAGGCTGATCTTTCGCCAGGTGAACACTCTCCGTCGCAACCTGGTCCTACTAGCCCTCTTCCTCCGCGAAGGTGGCACCTATGCTGTTCCTTGTGCCTCCTGTGACAAGCAGTACTTTGCGAAACAGGCGCCAGTCTTACCAAGCGTCCTGTCTCAACATAAGTACGCTATATCCAGGGGACACAACAATAACGCCCTCTTTTGCCATCAGTGGAGCCTGGCCATCAGATGGACTGGTCAGCAGCGCGGATTGTGTTTCCTTCCGCCGATGTCCACTCCCGCAGACTGGTGGAATCTTCCTTTATAAGCTGCTGCCTAATTTCAACTTGAACAGCGGCTTTTCTCTGCTGACAGCCTCCTTGCTTCCCATATCCTCCGCCTTCTACCGTATGCCGGCCACCCGGCGCATAGTCCGCCCGATCCTCCGACCTGATGTGACCTCCCTCTGCTTCCGTTCGTCTGTCCTCACCCGCCCGTGTTCCCGCGTTGCCTCTCCTCTCTCTCTTTATACCCCCTCCTCCCCTTTCCTCTTCAGACCTGAAGATGGAATCCCAGGTGGATTTCGAAACTGTAGTCTCATTTCAATAAATCTAGTTTTGTATTGTGGGTTTCTTCCAATATATAAATATATATAGTTATATAAAATTATATATATATATAATATATTATATATATATATGAATATATATATAGATATATATATATTTATAAATATATATATATATATATATAGTATATATATATATATATATATATATATATATAGATATATATATAAGATATGTGTATATAGTATATATATATATATATATATATATAATAATCATTAATATACGATAAATATAAATTATATATACATATATATATATATATATTATATATATTATCAATATAATATATAATATATAATATATATATATATATATATATATATATTATATAATATATATATATATCTATTATATATATATCATATTATATATCATATTATCTATTATATATATATATACGTATATATCATATTCGTTTGTATTATCTAAACCTATACTATCATAGATAACTATTATATATCTAATATCTACTCATCTACTATATTAATATATATATATAACTTACAGAAATCATACAAAGAACTACAGAAATACAAAAGACAAAACACAAGCATTGCTCTTCGCTCAATTAGTCAATGCTATGGCTCGACACGCCCGCATGCAGTTTACCTATGCTAATACACGAATTCATTTTCCATGATAATTATCTCCAAACCCGATCATTGTATCGCAGGCTAATTAATGCCCCTATATTCATATCCCAGGCCTTATGGTATCGCGGGATGGATTACGTAATAATCATATCTGATAGATGTATGGGAGCTTTGAGTGATCATTCGAGATCATGAATAGGAATCAGGATTGTGTTGAGGGAGAGAGCAAAGCAGAAAATGAGAAAGTGAATGAGAGAGAACGAGGAAGTGAGAAAAGTCAAGAGAGAATGGGAGAGAGGGAGTGAGTGAGTGAGGGTGTGAGACTGAGACTGAGACTGAGACTGAGACTGAGACTGAGACTGAGACTGAGACTGAGAGTGAGCCAGACAGACAGAGACAGAGACAGATATACAGACAGATCGACAGAGACATACAGACAAATCGACAGAGACAGACATACAGATGAGTAGATGGACAGACAGGTAGATAAATCGATTGCGAAAGAGATCGAGAGAGAACAGCCAAGACAAACAAAAATAATGATAAAAACAGAAAAAGAACGAGAGAGAGAGAGAGAGAGAGAGAGAGAGAGAGAGAGAGAGAGAGAGAGAGAGAGAGAGAGAGAGAGAGAGAGAGAGAGAGAGAGAGAGAGAGAGACAGAGAGAATGAGGCTCATATAGTTATGAACTTATTAACAAAGTGTCCGAGTAAATGAATGATTCGCTAATTAGTATGGAGACGGAATATGCGGAGGAGAGAAAAGGAAATGTAATAACCAGAAAAAAATAATAAAAAAGGGGATTTAAAAGGTACATAAAATAAAGAAACCAAAATTAGAAAAAACAAAGGGAAATTTTCACGAAAGTCTCCGGGTTTTTCCAAGTTTAAAATTTTAAAAAAAACCAGAAAAAAACATTACTTTCCCACAAAACCCCCAAAAAAAAGCCCCTTTCCCTTTGTTTTTTCCCTTTGGGGGGGGGGGGTTTTTTTTTAAGGTGGTTAGCCGGGGCAAAATTTGGGGGGTTTTTGGGGTTTAGTTTATTTTTGGGGGGGGGTGTGGTGTCCCTGGGAGGGGGGGGGGGGCGTTTTGGTTTTTTTTTGGTTGGGGGTTTTTCTAGTCGGGGGTTCGTGGGGGAGCGGGTGGGGGTGTGTGTGTTTTGGTGTGTTGGTGGGGGGTGGTTTTTGTGTTTTTTTTTTTTTTTTTTAAAAAGGTGGGGGGGTTTTTTTTTTTTTTTTTTGGGGGTGGTTTTTTTTGTTTCTCCTGGGTCCCCGTTTTCCCCTTCCATCACCCCTTCTTTTTTATTCTTATCTTTTTTCCCCCTTGTGTAAAACCGTTTAACCCCTTTTTTCGACCCCCAAAACCTTTTCCTTACCCTTTAAATTTAATATCAAATTAAAAAACCCGGGGTTTCCCCTTTTCCCCCTTTAATTTTTTTCCACACCCCTTTTTCCTGCAGCCTTTCTTTTTTGGTTAAAAACCAAAAAGGCCAAAGGGAAATTAATTCCCCCCAAAAAACCCCTTTTTCCTTTTTTCCCCTTTCTTAAAATTTCCTCGTACCCAGATTTTCATAGCCCCTTTTCAACCCCAAAAATTTTATTTAAAATTTAATTAATTAATTTTAATATTTTTATTTATTATTTTTAAACATTTTTTTTTTATTTTTCCCAAAAACAATCAAAAAAAAATAATAAAAATATTTGCATATTTTTATAAAACATTACAAATTTTTATAAAAATAAATAATTATATTATATTATTTTTTTTTTTTTTTTTTTTTTTTTTTTTTTTTTTTGTTTTATTAAAATAATATAATATATTATATATAAATAAATAAGATATAAAATATATATATTTTATTTTTATGGTGGTATCCCTGTTTTGGTTGTTGTTGTTTGTGGTTGTTTTTTTTGGTTGTTTTTTTTGGGGTTATTTTAATTAATATATTAAAAAAAATAAAAAAACATAAATATAAGGGTGGGGAAAAAAAATTTCTTTACCGAAAATAAAGGGAAAATGGAAATTAGGTTAATTTTTTTTGTTATTATAATTAAAATAAAAAAAAATTAAAAAAAACATAAAAACTTATACAAATTAAAAAAATAATAAATGGGGGAAATTTTAAATTTTTTTTTTTTTTTTTTTTTTTTTTTTTTTTTTTTTCTTTTTTATTATATATAATATACATAAAACATATACATTTTAAAATATATAATATATATAAAATATATATATAATAAAATTATATATACTTTATCCCAAAATAATATAATATATATATATATCAATAAAATAAAATTTTAATATAAATACATATAATTAATATATATATATATAAAATATAAAATATATCATATATTTTTAATTAACATATACAATATATATTATGACTTTTATATATATATATAAAATATATAAAAACATAAAAACATATACATATATATATATATATATATAATATACTTTATACATATAAAATAATAATATATACAAAATTATTAATATAATAAAATATATATAAAATATAATATTATATAAAATATATTTTTATAAATTTTTAAAATATATATATATATTATATAATATATATATATAAAAATTATACATATAATATACATAACATATATTTATATATATAATATATAAAATATATATATAATATATTAAAATTTTATATAATACACCCACCCCCACACGGGTATAGGGAATATGTACCCCACACACAAAACCAAACACGCGCACACACACACACACACACATATATTGTGTGTCTGTGCGCTCGCGCAAAGGGTCATTTGTTAAAGCGATAAATTATTTTTCCTTGTTAATTTTCATCACTCTCATTAATTATATTCAAATTTTTTTTTTCTTATTCTCACTTTCCATTAATTCATCTTTTCCCCTTCTCCAATTCCTCCTTCCTATTCACCCCAATCTCCCTCCCTTTACAATCATTATCCAGTTCCTTCTCTTCACCTTCTTTTCGTTTGAGCCATTCCCCCCTTCTCCTTAACCTCTTTCTTCGTCTTATTCCTTCTTCTTGACTGTTTTATCCTTAAAACTTCTCGAGACAGTCTGACCTTTATGACACTCCTGACCTGAGCAAACTTCCTAACCCGGACTTTCGGGGGCCCCTAAACGGGGGGTTTTGGGGGGGGGAAGGTAAGGGGGGGGGGTGGGGTGGGGGAAGGGAAGGGTTGGGGTTTGGGGGGGGAAGGGGTTTTTTTTTTTAGTCGGGGTTTTTACTAATAATATTTGGGTTTTAGGGTATAAATAATTTATATATAAAAAATAATTACAGAGTGTTTTGGGTGTTGTTTTTCCCATCTCTGCCTATTACCCTTTATCTGTCATCAGTTTTTATATTTTAAATATCTATGGGATTTTACAAATGTGTGTATACTTTTATGTTTTTCATGTATAGCAATGATTTTGTGTATTTAGTATGTATGTGGTTTATTACAAAAACATATATGTAAACATGTAGGGATACAGACATATAAGGGTGTGAAATAAATATATATAATATATATATATAAATATATTATAAAAAATACAAAAACCCTATAATTTTTATGAATGGGGAAACGTATATTAAAAATAAAAATATATATATATAATAATATATATATAAATAAATATAAAAAATTATATATATATTATAAAATATATAAAAAATTTTAATAAAAATATATATTATAAAATATAACAATATTTTTTTATATATATAATAATTATATATATAAAAATATAGATAAAATAAAAAAATATAGAAATAAAGGAATTTTAAAATATATAAATATTATATATAAAAAATAATTATAAAATATAAAACAAATAATAAAAAATATAAAATATAAAATTTTAAAAATATAAAAATTTTTTTTTATATATTTAATATATAATATATATATTAAAATATTATATAATTCGAATATTATATATATACTATAGATTAAAAAATATAATAAATATATATATATAATATATAATAAAAATATATATATAATAATATATATAAAAATAAAATTTTATATATATATAATATTTTACTAATAATATAACATATATTATATATATAATATATTTTTTTTTTTTTTTTTTTTTTTTTTAAAATATTATATTTAATATATATATATATTTATTATTATTATATTATAATATATATATATAAAATATTTTTATATATTATTAATAATATATATGGTTTTTTGTTTTGTGTTGGGGGTTTGTGGTGGTGTGTGGTGTTGTGTGTTGAAGTGAAAAAAAAAAAAAAAAAAATAAAAAAAAATTTTAAAATAAGATGTTTACAAAAGGGAAAAGATAAGGGGGGGGGAAAAAGAGAGGCGGCGAGGGGGGGGGAAAAGGAAAGAGGAAAAGGAAAGAGAAAGGGAAAGAGAAAAAAGGGGGAAAAAGAGGAAAGGAGAAAAAAAAAAAAGAAGGGGAGAAAGAGAGAAAAAAAGAGAAGAGGGGAGAGAAAAAAGGGAGGAGATGAGAGGAAAAGAAGGGGGAGAGAGAGAAGAGAGAGGAGAAAGAAGAGAGAGAGGGGAGAAAGGGGGAAAAGATGGGAGAGAAGGGGAAAAGGAGGAGGGGAGAGAGAGAGAGAGGGGGGAGAGAGAATGGGAGAGAGAGAGAGAGGGGGAGAGAGAGGAAAAGAGAGAAGGAGGGAGACGGGGAAAAGGGGAGATGGGGGAGAGGGGGAAGGGGAAGACAAGAGAAAACGAAAAGGAGGGGGGGGAGGGGAGGAGAGAGGAGGGAGAGAGAGAGAGGGGAAAACGGGAGAGAGAAAAGGGGAAAAAAGAGAGAGAGGAGAGAGGGGACGAGAAAGGAAAAGAAAGGGGGAGAGAGAGAGAGAAAAAGGAGTTGGGGGAAAAAAGGGAAGGAGAAAGGGAAAAATTTTTTTAAAAAGAAAGACAAAACAAACCCCCAAAAACCCAAAAAAAAAAAAAAAAAATCGCTTTATCCCCCTTACCCGAACCCCCCCCACCCCCTTTTAATAATTATTTTCCGGGAAAAAATTTTTTAAAAAAAACATTTTTCCCCCCCTAAAACAAAAATTTACAAATTTTCTTTTTCCCCCTTCCTTTTCCCCCAAAACCAAAAACCCACACCTCCCCCCCTTACCCTCGCAAAATTAGTTTTCTTCCCGGGTTTTTTTCTTAAAACGAGTTTTTCCCCCTCCTCCTTAAAGATTTCCCTTTTAATTTTTTGTAAAGAAAAAAAGAGTGCATTAGTTGCTTTTACTAGATTATTGATGTTAATATTTTGGCTTTCGCGGTTTATTAAACCTTAAAGGGAAACCTGGATTTCCCGAAGTGTTTTAAAAGAAAGGGAAGGGTTTTTTCAGGTTCCCAAAAATTTACCACCTTCCCCCTTTTTTTCCCCTTTTTCTGTTGGGGGTTTTATAAGGCCCTCCTGGGGGAACCTTTTTTTACGGCCCCGTCTCCTTTTTCAAAAACCCCCCGCCCGGTATTTTCGGGGTTTTTTTATTTTTCCTTTTTCCTTTTTTTTCCTTTTGTCCCCCTTCCCCACTGTGGTTATATTCTTTCGTTTACGGCCCCCGTAAACACCCTTCTCCACGCCCCAGAAATTTCGCTATTTTTCTCTTTAAACCCCTTTTCCCCTTTTTTCTATTCTTTTTTTCTTTCTTCTCCCTTTCCCCTTTTTTATTTTCCCATGTTTTTACTTTTTTAATGGCAAGCTTATTTAACAAAACTACTTTTTTTCTTTTTAAACCCTACCTTTTTTTGGCTTCTTTAAACCCCTCTTTTCGTGGGCTGTTTATTGATTTTTAAATTTAAGGGATTATTTTCCCCTTTTTTTCTTTGCTTCCTGTTTTTTTATTCCCTTTTTATTTCTTATTTGTCTTTAAAACCCCCCATTAACAATTTTCCTATCACTTTTTTTTTATTATCAACTAACCTTTCCAGTTCTCTCCTCCCCTTTCTTTCCCCCCCTCCAATAAACGCTTTGGTTATTAGCAGCCCTTAAAATTTTCCAACCCCCCGCCATTCCCAAGTATCTATTTTCCTAACTTAAATTTCCCTTTACCTTCCCGAGGGTTTGGGGATACTAAGTTTTTTGGGAATAAAATTTATCCTTTTTTTTCAACCCTTATTTCCCTTTAAACTTTTCCCCCCAATTAAAACTATAACAATTCCCCACTTTAAACCTTAACCCCCTTAAAATCCGATAATTTCCTCATTTTTTTTTCAGCCCCTCCCCCTTTCCCCTTTAACCACCCGCCCAAGTTTTCGTTAATCCCTTTTAACCCCCCAAATCCTTAAAAATTCCCTTTTTAAATCCCTTTCCCCTTTTCCCTTTTTTTAAAATTTTTTATAAACCTTTTATCCCAAAAATTCCCCCCTTTCCTTCCAAAATTTTTTCTCCCCTTTTTCCCCCAAAAAATTTTTATCCACAATATAAGCCCCCTTTTTAATTTTTCCCTTTCCTTAACCTGGTTTTTTTATTATTTTTTTTCTCTCCCCCAAGTTATTTAAAAAAAACTTTCTTCCATTTTCCTTTATTTTTCCCCCCCAACCCCCATTTTTTTAAACCTTTTTAACCCCTTTTTAAAATAAAAATTCTCCTTCTTTCCCTCTTCCCTCCCCCTTTCTCTTTATCCTTTCCCTCCTTTCTTTTCCTCTTCCTTTTTTTTCCCTCCCCTTTTCCTTTTTTTTTTTTTTCTTCCCCTTTTCCCCCCTTTCCTTTTAAAATTTCTTTTCCCCCACGGGTATTTTCCAACCCGCCTTCCCCCCCTCCCAATTTTTGGTTTTTTTAATTAAATTCCTTTCCCCCTTTCCCCCGACTTTGCAAGGGCAATTTATTTCATTTTTCCTTTTTCTCCCTCCAAATCCAGGAAAAATCATTTTTTTTTTTTTTTTTTTGGCCCCCCCCCCCCCCGAAAAAGGGAAAAAAAAAATCCTTTACCCCCTGCCCCCGGAAAGTTTTTAAAGGGCTTTTTTTCCCCCCCCAATCGGGCTTCCCCTCACTTGGGGGAAGGGACCCCCGAAAAGGGACCCCTCATACAAATAAGAGGGGGGAGTGGGGAAAGGGGGGGGGGGATGGGTGGGAAAGAGGGAGGGAGGGGGGAAAGGGGGGGGATGGTGGAAGGGGGGGGGAGGGAGGGGGGGATGGGGAATGGGGGGGGGGGGGAGGGAGGGGGGGGGGGATGACGGGGAAAGAAAAGGGGGGGGGTAGTTGGGGGGGGAAAAAGGGGAAAGGGAAAAGTTGGGTAGAGGGAAGAAAGGGAGGCATGAAGTGGGGGTTTGGTGTGGGAGCGAGAGAAGGGAAGGGAAGGGGGGGGGAGGAAGAAGGTGGGGGGGGTAGATATCCCGAAAAAAAGAGACAATGACGATATTTTCCTGACATGCATACCCACATTTACACAAAACACACGTGCCCAAAAAGAGACATGAACATCGGGACGTATTTAAAAAAAAAGAGAAAAAGGGAAAAAAAGCAAAAAAAAAAGAGGGGTTTATGGAAAAAAGTTAAAATTTAATAATAAAAACAGCAAAAGCAACGTAAAAAAAACATTAGAAAAGGAAAACCTCCCAAAAAAAAAAAAAAAAAAAAAAATCGCTTTCTAAATTTAAAACAAAAAACCCAAAAAAAAAGTAAAAAAAAAAAAAAATAAGTAAATAAAAAAAAAAAAAAAATGTAATAGATAGTACTTTAGAATGAGTAAATTTATTGAAATACAAAAGGGGTTATAAAAAAAAAAATAAAAAAAAGCAAGGAAAAAAATCGTAATTAGAAAAAACTAATTAGAAAAAAAGTAATTAAGATCTGCGTTGAGGTAGACAGGCCTTTAAAATAATGAAAGGTCGGAGTTTTTTATCAAAACGATAAAACCATTTGGCTTTTTAAAAAAAATATTTTTCCTCCACAATTCTCTACCAAACTGGATGGGAAAAAAGTTTTGTAACATTAGCCCCCAAAATATATATATATTTAAAATATATAAAATAGTTTTAATCATATATATATAAAATATAATTAATTTTATAAATTAAAATATATAATTTTAATTATATATTAATAAATTAAAAAAATATTTTAGATAATATATATTTATTTATTTATTTTAATTTTAATATAATATAATATAATATATATATATATATATATAAAATATATTAATTTTATAAATAAAAAATTTTATTTTTAAAATAATATAAAAATATATATCCATATATATTATTAATTTTATAAATAAATATTTTATAAAATATATATTATATATAATATATATATATATATAATAGAAATTAAAGTATATTTACATATACATATATGTACACACACACACACACAAAAAAACAAAAATTTTAAAATTCCCAAAGTACTTCATAATGTTTAAAGGTCTGATAGGGAATTCGGAAAAAAACCCCTTAAAATTTTAATCCTTTCGAGAAGTAAATTGGAAAAAATATTTATTTTCTTTTTCAAAAAAACCCGAAAAAAATTGATAAACTCCTAAGGTAAGAATGACCCTAATTGCTAATTTTCAAAACATTTAAATGTGGAAAAAATTCACGATTTGGGTAGCACATGCCAGGTTTCTGAAATACGGGCAAAACTACTTTAAAATTTAAAAATGAGTTTTCCCCTTTTAAAAACTCGGTTGGGGGGAGCTGGCGGGGGGAATTTTTGAGATTTAGATGGGAATTTTTATAAATTTTTTGTTTTGTTTATCCTCTCCCTTTTCTGCCTATTTTATTGTCTATTTCTTTATTTATTTATTCTATTTTATTTTTTTTTAAAATTATCTATTTTTAATGCATGGTTTTTCCTCCTGCTCGTTTTTTTTTTTTAACGTTTACTCTGCTTTCCCCCTTTAAATTTTTGTTTAATTCCCCTTTCATTTTCTGTTTCCAACCCCTTTTCACAAATCTTTCCCTTTTTTTTTTTTGTTTTCCCCCGCTAATTTGCAGTTTTAAACCCATTTTTCCCATCCACCCTATTTTATCTTTCCCTTTTTTTTCTTAATTAAATTTTACCAGGGAAAATTTTTTATCGGGAAACAAAAAATTTTTTTTAAAGTTTCCTAGTATTTAAAAAAATGTATATCCCTAAAAAGCTGTTCACCATTTTTTTAAATTTTTGAGAATGGCTCGGCAGGAGATGCCCGTTCTATTAATGGCGTAATAAATTGCATTTTGGGTTTTGTGCTATTTAGACTATTACACTCATGCAAGATAGTCTTTACCCCTTCCCTCTTCATTTTAAAACATATCACACAAAAAAATTTACCAAAAATCAAACTTTTCATTATCTATCTTTATCTACCCCCTTCTCCTTTTCCTCTTCCAAAGAACCGAGAAATCGGAAAAAAAGCATAGAAACTGATACAGAGATGTGGAAAGAAAATCAATACCGAGATGAAGGGACGGAGATAAATTTAATTTGAATAATATATTTTAAATATATTATTATATATAATAATAATAAATTATATATAATACAAAATAATAAATAAATAAATATTTTTTTTTTTTTTTTTTTTTTTTTTTTTATATATTATATATACATATACATTACATATTATATATAAATTATATAATAATAAATAATTATACATACATATACTATATTATAATATATATATATTACAATATAATATATATAATATTAATTATATAATATTTTAACATTACATAATTTATATATATATATATTATATATTTTAATATATATATATATACATATACATATACATATACATATATATATATAATATATATATATAATATATATATATAATTTTAATATATATATACACACACACACACACTGTATATGTAATATGTACACACACACATACACACACGCGCACACACACACACACACACATATATTGTGTGTCTGTGCGCTCGCGCAAAGGGTCATTTGTTAAAGCGATAAATTATTTTTCCTTGTTAATTTTCATCACTCTCATTAATTATATTCAAATTATTTTTTCTTATTCTCACTTTCCATTTAATTCTATCTTTTCCCCTTCTCCAATTCCTCTTCCTATTCACCCCAATCTCCCTCCCTTTACAATCATTATCCAGTTCCTTCTCTTCACCTTCTTTTCGTTTGAGCCATTCCCCCCTTCTCCTTAACCTCTTTCTTCGTCTTATTCCTTCTTCTTGACTGTTTTATCCTTAAAACTTCTCGAGACAGTCTGACCTTTATGACACTCCTGACCTGAGCAAACTTCCTACCTGGCACTTTCGGTGGCACTAATCGGGGGGTAGGGGGGTGGTGAAGGTAAGGGAGGGGGTGGGGTGCGGGGAAGGTAAGGGTTGGG
Organism: Penaeus monodon; assembly: GCF_015228065.2. Classification (NCBI taxonomy): domain Eukaryota; kingdom Metazoa; phylum Arthropoda; class Malacostraca; order Decapoda; family Penaeidae; genus Penaeus; species Penaeus monodon. The sequence continues at coordinate 12,846,600 of NC_051402.1, forward strand.
GTGGGGGGGGAGGGGTTTATTTTTTAGTCGGTGGTATTACTAATGAATATTGGATTTTAGGGTATACATGCATTCATATATAAATATATTTACAGAGTGTGTGTGTGTGTGTTTTCCTATCTCTGCCTATCTATCCATTTATCTGTCTATCAGTCTGTTTATATAAGTATCTATGCATCTACAGTGTGTGTATACTTTCATGTTTGCATGTATATGCATGATTTTGTATATTTATATATATATATATATATATATATATATACATATATATCCATATATTATATATGTATATGTGTATATACGTATATATATATATATATATATATATATATATATATATATATATATTTTATATATAATATATATATATTTCATTATTATATATATATTATATATATATAAAATATAAAATATTATATTATATAATATATAAAATATATAAAATATATATATATAATTATATATATATTATTATATATATTATAATACTATATATATATTATATACTATATATAAAACTATATATATATACATATATAATATATACATATTATATATATATATATATATTTTATAAAATATATATTATAATATATATATATATTTTCTTTTTTGTATGTTTTTATTTATATAAACATATATATATATATATATATATATATATATTATATTATTGTGTGTGTGTGTGTTGTGTGTGGTGTTTTGTTGTGTGTGTGTGTGTGTTTGTGTGTGTGTGTATCGTGTAATTTTTTATTATTATATATATATATATATATATATATATATATATATATATATATATGTATGTATATATGTATGTATATACATATATATGTATATATATGTATATATGTGTATATATGTATATGTGCGTCCGCGCATGTGTGTGTGTGTGTGTGAAAGTGAAAGAGAAAGGGAAAGAGAAAGGAAATGAGAAAAAAAGGTAAAAATAGAGATGTATACAGGAGAGAGAGAGAGAGAGAGAGAGAGAGAGAGAGAGGAGAGAAAAGAGAGAGAGAGAGAAGAGAGAGAGAGAGAGAGAGAGAGGAGAAAGAAAAAGAGAAAAGAAGAGAAAAAGAGAGAGAGAAGAGGGGAGAAAAGAGAGAGAAAAGGGGATAGAGAGAGAGAGAGGAGAGAGAGAGAGAGGGAAAAGAGAGAGAGAGGAGAGAGAGAGAGAGAGAGAGAGAAAGGGGAAGAGAAGAGAAGAAAACAGAGAAAAGAGAGAGAAATAAAGAGAGAGAGAGAGAGAGATCCAGGCTCTATCCTTTCCGCTTGGACGGTCTGAATGCAGCACTTTGCATTATATTTATTTCTCCACAAGAAAGTACTATAAATCACCCACCATCCATCTACTTTCCTTCATAAATCAAAACCTTTACAAAATCTTTGACTTATATCCCCCTTACCCTCCCCCACCCACCCCCACCTCCCTCCCTCTCCACCCATCGCAACTTCCATTTTCTCTGGTTATGTTTCTCATAAATAATACGAGTTTTCCCCTCTCCTCCTTATAGCATTTTTGCCTATCTCCCTCAACTTCTTTTGTTCACACACGAACACACAGACGTGCATACATACGTCTGTCTCTCTGTCTACTTATGTATCTATCTGTCTGTCTATATATTTGCTTATCGATCGGTTTATTAATCTACCTATAGGCGCATATACATGATTTCATGTATGTATGTATTTATGTATGTATGAACGTATGAATGTATGTGCGTATGTATGTATGCATGAATTTACCTACGTATATACGTATGCATGTACGTATGTTCTGTGTGTGCGCGTGTGTGGATACAGGCACCTGAGGGAGGACCTTCATTTCACAGCAAGTCCCCGCCTCTCCTCTCACAACCCAGCCCGGTGAGGTTGTCAGGTTCCCCCTTCTTCTCCACCTCTCCTTTGTTCCCGTTTCTTCTCCTTTGTCCTTCCTATAATCTCTTTCTACATGTGGTATATCTTTCGTTTACGGCCCCGTAAACATCCTTCTCAACGCCCCAGCACTTTCTTGCTATTTTCTACGTGGTTTTATTGCTTTCCCTGTCTTTCTCTTTCTTTTTTCTTTCTGTCTCCCTGTCTGCCCATCTGTCTGTCTGACTGACTGACTGATTAACTGACTGACTGACTGATTAACTGACCGACTGACTGATTAACTGACTGACTGACTGACCGACTGACTTACCGACAGACTGACTCTATCTCTTTCTCTTAATCCTCTCCTCTCTCTCTCCACTTCTATCACTCCTTCTTTCTCTCTCTCTTTCTTTATTTCTTATTTCCTATGTTCTTACTTTATTATGGCTTTAGCTTCATTTCATTTTCTTTACTACTCACTTTGTTTCTTTCATATTTATCATCCTACCTTTTCTAGTCTTCTTCCACCTCTCTTTTCGCCTGTCTTGATTTATAGCTTTTATATTTAGCATTGACTTAATTCCCTTTATTTTCTTTGCATTACCAATCGTATCTATTTACCTATTCAACTTATGATTTCTTGAGTTTGTGGCGATGACTCACATAATGCAGTATATCCGGATATCATCGGTTTATTTCACTTCATCACTAATCATTAAAGTACCAGATAATCATCATAAGCAACGTGCCACTTATCATTATCATCACCAGCCTCTCAATAATCAGATAATTACCGTCATTAGTCAGCCCTTCACCAATCACCACTAACCAGCCAGCTGTCAAGTTATCGTCATCAATAAGCTGTCAATTATCATAATCATCATCAACCTGTCATGGTAATTAGTCATCACTAAGTACGTCTTCGGCTTAATGAAAATTATTTATAAACCTTTTATCAAAATTCACCTTTTATCTGCTCCTTCCTCTTCTCCCCTCCACCATCTCCATCCACTATATACATTCCACTTAATCCTTAATCCTTAACTCCTAGTCTATTATCTTTCTCTCATTTGTTATTTACACTTCTTCCCATCCCCTTCCTCCTTAATCTCACAGCCCAAGCATCACGTTAATCCTTTTAACCCGGCTAAATCTTAATTATTCTCCTTTTCTAAATCCCTCTCCCTCCCCTTTCTCTTTTATCAAATCCCTTCTCTTTCATATTCCTCTTCATATCCAGTTATCTCCATCTCCCTTTTCCTTCTTTTTCATCATATTAATTATCCTCTGCCCCGTTCTTTCCTCTAAAAATATTTCTTATCTTCACAAGGTGATATTGCCCATTCTGCTTCTTCTCTTCCTCTCTCCTATTTCCTGGTTCTTTTTATTTATTTCTTTTCTACTCCACCAGCACTTATGAACAAGGAAAAAGCATTTACTTCATCATTTTCCGTTCACTCTTTCTCTTCTCACTCACATTTTATTTATCCATGTTTATCCCTTCTATACTCAATTCATTCTCTCTCTCTCTCTCTCTCTCTCTCTCTCTCTCTCTCTCTCTCTCTCTCTCTCTCTCTCTCTCTCTCTCTCTCTCTCTCTTTCTCTCTCTCTCTCCACCTATCAGTACATCTGTCCATCTATCTATTTCTATCTATCTATCTCCATCTGTGTATCCACCTGCCTCTCACAACCACTCACAATTCTCTTCTATTTCCCCACATCCTTCCATCCTTCCCGTCCCTCTTCCTCGACTCTGCAACGTCTGTTCAAGTGATTTCATTTCCTTTCTTCTGCCTCTCCACACTCGGAGGAATCATGGCGAAGGACCCTCGTCAGGTGCGGCGTGAGGACTGCGATCGCTTCCTCATCTTGAAAGGACTCGCAGGACTCATACACTAAGA
>NC_051402.1:12865357-12867857 GCF_015228065.2 Penaeus monodon
AGAGGGTGAGAGCAAGCGAGAGGAAGGGAAGAGAGAGATAAAGAGAGAGAGAGAGAGAGAGAGAGAGAGAGAGAGAGAGAGGGAGGGAGGGAGGGAGAGAGAGAGAGAGAGAGAGAGATATAAATAGAGAGAGAAAGAGAGAGAGAATCCGATAGACAGACAAAGACACATTCAAGAAGATTGGAACATAGATAAGAAAATTGAAATGCAGAAAAACAACATAACTCAATCTCAAAGGAAGTTGAATGTAAAAATATTTCCTCCTGAACTTGTAATGAATACTAGTAATAATGTTAATAATAATGTTGAAAACATTAGCATCAATAAGAATATATATATTGATAATGATGACGATGATAAGGATAATACCAATAATAATTATCACAATAATAACATAGCTAACGACAATGATAATGGCAATAACAAATATAAAAACAGTATCAATGATGCTACTTGCAAAAGTAATGACGATGAAAATAATAATAACATTCATGGCATGCCTACAGATCACAAAAATAATTTCAATAAACAGAAAAAAACAAACGCAAACAAATAAAATACAGCACGATAACAAACAGCGTTGACTACGACCCTGGCTTCTTATTGGCTCCTGCCTGCATGTCTTTGTTGTTTTCCGACTGCACCTCCAAGTCTCTTTCTTTATCAGTTTCTGGGAGACGTGACTGATATGTAGACTTGTTTTTTTCACCCTCTCCTCTTATTTACTCACTCGATCTTTCTCGTCTCTTTCTTTCTCTCTTTTTTATTGTGCGTGTGTTTTTGTTTCGGTTGTATTTATATACGTTTGGTGGGGTCTTTTCCTATCTAGTTATCTGTTAATCAGTTTTTCTATCTAGTTATCTGTTAATCTATTTTCCTATCTAGTTATCTGTTAATCAATTTTTCTATCTAGTTATCTGTTAATCTATTTTCCTATCTAGTTGTCTGTTTATCTATTTATGTATTTAACGGTTTGTCTGTCCCTTTGGTTGTCTGTCCATCTATCTGTAAAGCAACGTATATTATTTGCCTTTGTTTGCTGTTGGATTAATTATAGAATTAATACAGTACCCACTTATAATTATATATCGAAGAGGAAAGGAATTATCTCATGACCATCTATTAGATGCAGGAGGACGATGGTAACTATTAATTAAGACTTAAATTGCTTTTCTAATCTGAGAGTACATGCTAAGTAAGGCTGCGTCGTGAATGTGAACACGCAAACAACCTTACCCTCGAAACATTACGCTAATGCTCACGAATTCACGCACAGACAAGCATCGGCGCACGCGGGGTAGTTGGGCCCTAACGAGTTGTGGGTGCACACACATAAACACACAAATATACGCAAACACCCAAACACACATATACACATACACATACACACACACACACATACACACACACACACACACACACACACACACACACACACACACACACACACACACACACACACACACACACACACACACACACACACACAAATATATATATATATATATATATATATATATATATATATATATATATATATATGTATGTATATATATATATATATATATATATATATATATATATATATATATATATATATATATATATATATATATATATATATATATTATATATATATATATATTATGTGTGTGTGTGTGTGTGTGTGTGTGTGTGTGTGTGTGTGTGTGTGTGTGTGTGTGTGTGTGTGTGTGTGTGTATGTGTGTGTGTGTGTGTGTGTGTGTGTGTGTGTGTGTGTGTGTGAATATATGTATGTATGCATGTATGCATGTATGTATGTATGTATGTATGTATATATGTATGCATGTATGTATGTATGTATGCTTATATATGTATATATGCATACAACAACCCGAGAAATTGTGTAAGAAATGAAAAATAGTAATAATAACAAAAATAGCATAACGACATAGCAAAGCAAAATATAAAAGGAGTTGATCGAGAAGAGAGAAGCCAAGCGAACAAAGTGGCTTGCAGCGCAGCATAAACAGACGCTCGCACATTACAGCATTGGGACTAAATTGCTGCGTGTTTGCCTACGAATCCATGGTATTGTTAAACGGCCTAACATGAAACTGATGTTTGCCATGGGAACTATAAAATAAATTAAACTAATAAAAAAAATCACAAAGTTTGATAATAAATTTGCGTTGGGCATAACACGATTTATCGATAATTTCATTCAACTGTTACACAAAATCATAGAGGAAAAAAGCAAATACAAAATTTTAAAGGCCATATGGTGCGTCGGTGGAAATGTCAAATAGATAGGATGAATGTTGGTAAATAAACACACAGACACATATATACTGACGAATTTGTTTATACGTTGATATTTATAATCTAATTTATTTGAAAAGATCATATATCAACAGTAGATTACATACGATCATCAAAACCATCAAAACATTTCCAAACCATCGTTTTAGAATGAATGTAACTCTTTTTCAATACGGTTATCAACGTCATTTCCATAAT
>NC_051402.1:12880357-12887857 GCF_015228065.2 Penaeus monodon
TACTTATCTTTCTTCACATATTTTTTTCATTATCTTTTTATATCATACTTATTTTTTTCCTTTCATTCCCCTTACTCTTTCTCATGTTCCATTTTCTTTCTCATTCCCTTTATTCCGTTATTTCTTTTCTGTATATATCCTTTTTCCTTCTTATCTATCTTTTCATATCTCTTCCACTTCTTTTCTCGCTTAATTTTCTTATTCCCCCTCACCTCTCCTTTTCCACCTCTCTTCCCCTCTCTCCTTCTTTTTCCTTCTTATCTAGCTTTATATCTCTCTTCCTTTTATTCCTTCCTATCTCTCTGTCCATTATCTTCCCCTTTCGCTTACTGTCTTACTTTCTCAATTTTCGTGTTTCCTCTCACCTCTCCTTCCACCTTTCTCCTTCTTCATCATATCCTTCTTTCCAATTCTCTCCTTTATCTTCCCACCTCTCTTTCCTCCCCTTTCCTCCATCTTCCTTCTCTTTTCTCATTTCTGTTCCCCTTCACTTACTTCCTATTCTACTTTCCACTTCTTTCCTCCATCTTCCTACCTCTCCTTCTACCCTTTCTTGCATCTCCCGATCTCTTCTTTCACCCCTTTCCTCCATCTTCCTACCTCTTCTCTTACCTCTTTCCTCCATTTCCTATCTCTCTTTTCCATCTCTCTTCCCCTTCGCTTCTGGCCTATACATGGGTAACACAGTCGTCATGCCATATCGACATCCATCGTAGCACAGACGCTGCAATTTTCGAATCGTTAAACATGCATTTATCTGGAAATGAGGGGAAGTTATGGGGGTTTGGGAATAATGGGGTAAGTACGGGTGGGGAGGACGTCGGGGCCTTGGGAGGGGGTGTTGGGGGGCAGCGTGTAGGAATGGGGCGTAGAGTTGGGTGTGGGGAGTAAGGGTGTAAGTATGAGTTAGGGCCTGGCGGGGGTGGAGGAGGCATACTAAGTGTTGGGGTTTCAGGAAGCTTGTGCGAGTTTGGGGATGGGAAATGAAGTTGGGGATGTGAAGCAAACGGTATCGGAAGAGGTTTGGGGTTGAAGTGGGGGAAACGGAGTTGGGGATGTGGGGATGAAGCAAACGGCATCGGGAAAGGTGGAGTGGGGAAACGAAGTTGGAGAATGTGGGAATAAAGCAAAGGGTAACGGGAAAGGTTTGGGGATGAGGTGGGGTGGGGAAACGAAGTTGGGGATGTTGGAAAGGAAGGAAGGGGCATCGTTAGAGGTTTGGAATTTGGGGATGAGATGGGGTTAGGTGGGGTTAGGAAATGGGGAAATGCAGAAAGCGAAATTGACTGACTACGTAGAGGCACGTTCACCATAACGACCAGTCACGGCGGAGTTCAAATAGATTCTGTTTTTATTCTTCTTTTCGTCCCATTTTTGTCTCTCCTTGGCCTGTATTCCTCTCACCTCCTTTAATGAATTTAAATTTCTTTCGTTCATTTTTATTTCCCTCTATCCCGCTCCCTATTTTTACTGCAGTCCCTTGGGAGGTAAAAAAAAAAAAAAAAAAAAAAAAAAAAAAAAAAAAAAAAAAAAAAGAGAATGCGTAAAGGCGGATAAAAAGTTAAATTAGGAAGGAAAGACAAATGAAAATAAACGAAGAGGGTGAGAGGAGAGAGGGAGAGTGTGGGAGTAAGGGGAGAGACTGCAAGAGAAAGAGAGAGCGGAGAAAATGAAGATAAGGGATAGTGGAGAACAAGAGAAAAGGGGATGGGGAAAAGAAAGAAAATACGTAAAGAAAAAAAAAAGTTCCATAAAGAAACAAAAAAAATGGATGGGGAGTAAGAGGAGAGCGTGGGCGAAAGGGAGAAGAGGAAAGAAGGCAAGAGTAAGTTTGAGAATGAAGAGGAATAGAGAAGGAAGAAGGAACAGAAGAGGAATCAAAAGAGAGAGAAGAGGGAAAATGGAAGTAGAAGAGGAAAAAATATACGAGAAAAGATGAAAAGAGAAGGAGGAAGAAGTGAACGGTAGTGAAAGAGAGAGTGATGTGAAGTAGGAAAAGGGAGAAGGAGAAGACCGGAGAATTCGAAGAGGGGAAAAAGGAAGAGAATGAGGTAAGAGAGGGAGACGCGAGTAAGCGAGGGGAGAAGAGGAGACGGGTGAGAGGGGAGAAACAGGAGCCGGGGGAAAAGAGAAAACGGATGGGAGAGGAGAAATTGGAGACAAGAGAGGGAGAAGGGAGAACTGGAGATGGATAAGAGAAGAGAAAGAGGCGCGGGTGGGTGATAGGAGAAAGAGAGGAGAAAGGGAGTGGGCGAGGGAAGACGGGAGTGGGTGAGGAGGGAAAAGGGAGACGGGAGTGGGCGAGGGGAGAAGAAGAGTGGGCGAGGAAGGGAGTGGGTGAGGAGGGAAAAGGGAGACGGGAGTGGGCGAGGGGAGGAGAGTGGGCGAGGGGAGAAGGGGACATTGGGGGGTGGGCGAGGGGAGAAGGGGAGAGGGTTGGCCATAATAGCGGCAACACGTTCTGGCGTCTCCATTCTCCCCAGCGAAGGCTATCTGTTATATCAGGCCAAAGGTCAGGGGTCTTTAGGAAGCAAAGAGGGGGAGGGGGTGATTAAGGTGGGGAGGGGAGAGGGGGTGATTAAGATGGGGAGGGGAGAGGGGAAGGGGTGATTAAGGTGGGGAGGGGAGAGGGGAAGGGGTGATTAAGGTGGGGAGGGGAGAGGGGGTGATTGAGGCCGAGGGAAGGAGGGGAAATTGGCCATGAAGGGAGGGAAGGGAGGGGGAGAGGACATGAAAAAAAATATAGATGGATTAATTTTTGCTCTAATAACATGTGTAATCTGGGATCAAAGTCTACGCGAAAAGGGAATCTTAGAAGAATAGGGAGAACTAGAGAAAATAGAAGTTAAAAAAAGAAATGGAAATCGAAGAGGGAAGGTTGAAATAAGTTAGTGAGCGAGGCAGAGAGAGAGAGAAAGAGAGAGAGAGAGAGAGAGAGAGAGAGAGAGAGAGAGAGAGAGAGAGAGAGAGAGAGAGAGAGAGAGAGAGAGAAAGAGAGAAAGAGAACAAAAAGTGAGATAAGAAATGAACAGTTGCTTTGTACATTAGACGAAGGAACAGATATCGCACTTCCATATTGAAAAAATAATAAAACAAAGGAAAGAAAACTGCACACGAGAAGAAAACAAAACAAAACAAAAATAATAATAGATAAAAAATAAATCAGAAAGAGTAGAAAGACCAGTTCAAACAGACAAACAGACGCAGCCCGTTAAGGAGAGGGACCCGAGACAGGGAGAAGGGGGTTACGCCGGGTGGTGTAGGGGGGGAGAGCTGGGAATTGGGGGGGTGGGGGGGGGGGAAGGAGAGAGAGAGAAGAGAGAGTGGGGGGGGGGTCGTCACGGCTGGGACGCCGCTGCTGATTCGAGGATTTGTGACGGTCATAAGCGAACATCTACCCGGGTGAGGCGTCGAACCACGACCCCCTTCATCACCGCAACGACTTCCGGGGGCCAGGTCGTAGCGAGCCCTGGGTGGGTGGGTGGGTGGGGGGTGGGGGCTGAGGGAAGGAGGGGGGAGGAGTAGAGAAGGGAGAACAGACTGGATGGAGTGGCGAGAAGGGAGGAGGTTGAGAGAGAGGAGAAGGGAAAAGGTGGAGGGGACGAGAAAGGAGGAAATGGAGAGGGGGGAAAAGGGAAGAGGTTGAGAGAGAGGAGAAGGGAAGAGGTGGGGAGGGAGGAGAAGAAAAGAGGTTGAAAGTGAGAAAGGAGATGGGGGCGAGAAAGGAGGAGGTGGACGGGCGAAAAGGAAGAAGTGTAGGAGAAGAAAATGGAACAGAAAGAGGGGAAAAGTGGGTGAGAGGGAAAGTCAGACTGGGGAAGGATCATAGAAGGGGAGACTGTGGGAAGGGTAAAGGGAAGGGGGGCAGGGAAAAGATGGATTTAGAGAAAGGGAGACAAGGAGGAGAGGTGAGGGAGAGCGTGGGGATGAAAGCCATCGGATGAAGACGGCCTTGGATGCTGGGAAAAATAGAGGGGGAGAGTAGCGATGATGGAGCCCCCTGGGAGAATACGGCAGGGGGATCGGAGTACGAGAGAGAGACAGGTGCATAAACAAATCGATAGAGAAACAAATAGACGGACAGAGACCCCTGCAATCGAAATGAGGGGCTTGTGTGATTTCTTGTAAATCAAATCTACGAAATGACAATGACACTGGTGCAGATTTTCACTGATGTCTCTTAAAGAATGCTTAAAGAATGAATGTAGAGCTTATACAAAGTGCATCGCAACATGTGTAAATATTTTTGTCAGGGCAGGTAATGAAAACTAAATTGATAATTGTCTTTCTACCATTCGAAATTCACAGTTCCTCAATGAAAAAATCACAGTACTCACACCCATGTTTCTTATCTAATGGCATCTAATGGCACAGATAACAGTTCCAGATTCATCGTAGGACATTCCTTCCCAGATTACACGACTAAGACCAGTTTCTCTCAAGACTTCCATCCTAAGACGACTTCTGAGACGAACCACGTCTTACCGGCAGGCATCCACTCTTGCCAAAACTTGTGTGTGACCCCGAGAAGTCTTAAGACAGTCCAAGGAAGTTTTTGGATACACTGACCATCTCCTCTCACCTTTCTCTTCTTTCTCCCTCCCTCTCCCTCTGTCTTCGTCTCTCCTCGTTTCTCCTCTTTCTCCTTCCCTCTTCCCTCTGCGACAACCCTTGTGCCGTGACGCCATTCCGCTGCGAATCCACAAATCATTCCACTTCGAAGCAAGGCAGTGACGACGTTGGAAATTGTCTTAGGAAGTTTGTAACGAAGCCTTCAACCTCCCTTTCTCCAGCCTTAATGGAAGGCCCAAGCTTTTGAAGGGCCAGGAACCGACGTAACTTTGGAGGCACGTGGATATGAGAGAGCTTGTAGGCCTGGCGGCTTGGTGCGACTCAGGCTTGGGGTCTTTAAAGCCTTGGAAACTTAGGGGTTCTGTAGTCAAGCCCGACCTCTTCCTTTCCCATGTGTATAACTTAACGGTGGAAACATAGGGTCAATGTGGAGAGTGGTAGAAAGAAATAGACATAAAAATACAAAGAGACCAGTAAATAGCTAGATAAATTAGATAGATAGATAGATAGATAGATAGATCGACAGACAGATAGATAGATAGATAGATAGATAGATAGATAGATAGATAGATAGATAGATAGAGAGAGAGAGATAGAGAGACAGGCAGACAGATAGGCAGACAGACAAATATAAACAGACAGGAAGATTGACACAAAGACAGAAAATGAAGGACACACACAGAGAAACAGACAATCAGAAAAAAACGACACAGCTCAGAAAAACAAATGCAATCAGACAAAGATAAGATTCAGCCCAAGAGTAAGACAGAAAACAGAATAAAAAAAGTGAGAAGAGCAAACGCGAAATAGAAAGGAGGTGGAGAAGGACGAGGAGCTGACGTACCGCATGTAAGGGAGTGAGTGATGGCAGAAAGGGGAAAGAAAAACATACAGTGATCATGCACGCAGGGGAGAAAAGAGACCAAGGGTTGAAAGAGGGGAGAAGAGGAGAGAGGGAAGTGAAGGGAATGGCGAATATGAGGAAGGTAGAGTGTTTGGTTTCCGTGAGAGTGATGAGAGGGAGAGAATAGGAAAACAAAACTAGAAGAAGAAAGAGAGAGAGAGAGAGAGAGAGAGAGAGAGAGAGAGAGAGAGAGAGAGAGAGAGAGAGAGAGAGAGAGAGAGAGAGAGAGAGAGAGAGAGAGAGAGAGAGAGAGCAGACATAAGTAAGAGAGAGATTTAAGAAAGAGAAAAAAATAAGGGAAAAAATAATGGCCACGTAAGAAAAAAAAATAAAAAAAATACAAATACACCACAAAGCAAAACACCAATATTCTCTCACAGTTGACGTAGCATGTTATATAGGCCAAAGTACCGCTAGTAACTGAATTCACAGTCGAATTGACGGTACTCAAACCTAAGGAGGAGGGAGGGAGGGAGGGAGATGAAAGGGGGGTGGGAGGGGCAAGACAGTAGACTAAATTGCGTTGTATTGTACTATAAATTGGAGTGATTTGTTACACGTTCCTCCCTCTGCAACGTCGTACAACTCGCTCGGTAACTTAACAACCACGAATGAACGCGGTTCGGTAGTCAAAGGGTTAATGGCTAGTGAGTATTTGGAATAAGCTGATTGCTCCTACTCTGCAGCATATTGTTTACCGGAAATAACAAATGAGAGAAGAGATGGTACAGTACAGAAAAGAATGAAAAAAGTAAAATATCCATAGGCTAAGATTAACGAAAACGGTGACTTTTGCACAATATACAGAGGGCGATTGTCGATGACAGCTACAGAAAAGAATCGACTCATTTCTATTTCTAAATTATTCCATCTTATATTTTAACATGCCATCGATCATATATGAGAATCACGTCAATTATTTAGTTAAACTTTCATATTCAACATCTATTCTCTGCGTAATGACCCTCCTTCTCTCAAGATTGTAGAACAGCAGTAAAAATCTCGAAGGAACAGCATATGAGCCCATATTCTCGCCCTGTTTTATGTTGCCCTTAAAGGTAGCATTAGACTCGGCGCAAAGTTACATTGTTGGTATCCTATTATTCCCTGAGAGACGAAGGTACTTGAAATAAGTACTCACTGAACCTTTGGCTCTTGTGGCTTGTTTCAAAAAAAGAAAGGGGGGGGGGGGTAAACTTAAAAGAAAAAAAAGTGGAATGAGGAAAAAAAAGTTCATTGCCCTGATTAGGATCCGTCTCTCTCAGGCCAATGTTTTTCTTTCTTTGTTTCTTTGCTTTGGTTTCTCTAATTCCTTTTTTTTTTTTCAGGAAGCGGTTCGAGTTTCCCGTTTGCTGTTCTTACAACGCGAAAAGAAGCGTAACTCCTACTCCTTATCCCATCTCAAGCGACCTTAAAAGGATGCGTACACCTTCTTTATCATCACCCTTTACCTTAACCCATCCGCTCTCCCCCCTCTTCTATTTCCATCTTTCCTCTCCCCCCTCCTAAGTACCTATACTCCTTTCACTTTTCCCTTCTCTTTCTACCCTTTCACCCTTTCCCAACCCTGATCCTCTGTTCACCCTTTCCCATCTTCCTCTTTCCACTTCCCGTCTCCCTCCTAATCCCCTCTCCCGCTTCCCCGCTTCCCTTCTTCCCCTTCCCCACTTCCCAATCCCCTATCCCGTACCCCCTTTTCCCTTTCTCTTCCTCCCATGCCAAACTCCTCTTCTCCATCTCGCTTTCCCCTCTTCCTCCCTTGCCACTCCCCTGTTCACTTATCCTCTTACCCTTTAACCCTTTTCCAATCCCCTTTTCCTCATCTCCCCTTCCCCTCTTCCTCTCTTGCCAATCCTTTCCTCCAATTCCCTCCTCCTACCATTCTACCATTTCAGACCTGCAACGTGAGGGCAGGTAAGAGAAAGGAAAGAAGTCGTACCATCATGCAAACCATTAAAGACGAGGAAGTTGAAGTATGGGATCAATACAGACTCCCATATATCAAGAACGACTAACATGCCAAG